>NW_024080632.1:5572076-5638004 GCF_003009895.1 Hyaena hyaena | reverse complement strand
TTCTAGGAGAGAGAGAGAGAGCAGGGGAGGGTCAGAGAGAGAGGGAGATACAGACTCTGAAATAGGCTCCAGGCTCTGAGCTGACAGTCAGCACAGAGCCCGACGCGGGGCTCGAACCCACGAACCGCGAGATCATGACCCAAGCGAAAGTCGGACGCTTAACCGACTAAGCCACCCAGGCGCCCCCATTTGTTAGTTTTCTTAATCAGGAACATATTCCATGTTTTTCTGTAGTAGCTTACTGTTAACTGCAGGAATAAAGATTGACATTTTCCCTCAAACTACTTTAAGGAGAATGCTTAAAATTACTTTTTTCTTTTCACAAATCAATATTCTTTCTATGTGGCATCCTATTCCCTTCCCCCAAACCTGAATTTTATAATTGGAAGCTTGCATTTCAGATCATCATGACTCATCATCTTTATTTTACACAAGCGCAGGAACTTTAAATGACACGTCCAAAGTCGTACACCAGCTCCTTACTTTGTGATATGGGTATTTTATTTATGGTTGAGTTTCTTCCTCTGTGAAATAGAGATGATGAGAATTAAATGAATTATGTATGTAAAATGCTTAAATCAGTGCCTGGACTGTAGTAACTGCTTGTAACTTTTAGCTGTTACTAGCATGTTTGGAAATCAGTAGAAATTGCTAGAGCAAGGTACGGTTGCAAAGTGCTTGTTGGTAGGTTTGGGGAAGTGCTGGATGAGTGGGTGCTCCTTAGCATTTTGTTGAGCTTGTATATGTATACTGTTAATTCAGCATAAGTTTGACGCTGTGAGACTAGGACAGTTAAAAGATGAACAAGGTATGCCTGCGTGGCTCAGAAGGTTAAGGGTCCAACTCTTGGTTTCCATTCAGGTCATGGTCTCACAGTTCATGGGATCAAGCCCTACGTCAGGCTCTGTGTTGACAATGTGGAGCCTGCTTGGGATTCTCTCTGTTCTTTCCTCCTGTGTTGTGTATCTCTCTCAAAATAAATAAACATTTAAAAAATTAAAAAGATAGCGGCGCCTGGGTGGCTTAGTCGGTTAAGCGTCCGACTTTCACTTAGGTCATGATCTCGCGGTTCGTGGGTTCGGGCCCCGTGTCGGGCTCTGTGCTGACTGCCAGCTCAGAGCCTGGAGCCTGTTTCAGTCTGTGACTCCCTCTCTCTCTGACCCTCCCCTGCTCGCGCGGTCTCTCTCTCTCTCTCCTAGAAATAAATAAAACATTAAAAAAAATAAATAAAAAGATAAACAATTGTTGAGTCACTATATTCCTGAAACTAACACTGTGTGTTAATTAACTGAAATTAAAATAAAAAACTTAAAAGATGAATGGAACCTCTCTGCTTCCAGATTATTCAGTATAGTAGGGAAGGCAGGCATGCAGAGAATAAACTGGTAGCACTGAGGAGGGAGGGAATGACTGCCTTGGTGGGTGGTGAAGAAAAAAACCTTGGAAAAAGCCAGCAGTGTTGGGATGGATCTTGAGGAATGATGAGCATTTTTCAGTGAGGCCTTGGAAGAGAAGAGGAAGTTCCAGGGTAGGAAGTTTGTGCTAAAGCAGAAGATGCTATAAACATGTGTAGAAGGATGTGATTTACAGTGTGATGGAAGAAATGGAGGGGTGGTACTTGCTGAAAGCAAGGAGACAGAGTTGGAAGCCTTTGTAGTTAGAGAAGAAATGAAGTGTATTTGAAATAAATACAAATGAGAAATTTTTTAATAGAAAATTTTAACATATAAAAATAGAACAGTTTAACGGATCCTATGTAGCTGTCACTCAACTTTAGCAGTTACCAGTAAATGGCTTATCTTTTTTCACCTGTACTCCCCTTTTCTTCATCATCACTTGTTGTCTTTGAAAGGGGATTAAAGTTGTTTTTAAACCTTGGGAAAGATCAATGACCAATGGGTAAAACATTGAGACAGAGACTTGAGTTCATTACATGGAGGCGCTTCTGGTGCATCAGAGGGGATGAAGGCTTTGGAAGGGTGATTGGGCCAGTGACTGAAGATGCTCCAGGAGAGGAGGACTGCAACTGGTAGCTGCTCTCCACATATGGCTAGATAAATTTAAAATTAAGTTAATTAAAATAAAAATTCAGTCCTTAGTCACATTAGCCATATTTCATGTGCTCAGCCGTCATGTGTGCTTAGTGGCTACCATATTGGGCAGCACGGATGTAGAACTTTTTTTTTTTTTATCATTATAGAAAGTTCCATTGAACAGCACTGGACTTGAGCCCAAAAATTCCTTTTTATTTGAGTCTTTTGGTGTGTCTAGGTCATATCTCAGTGTGCCTGGCTTTATGTTATGGCCATGTCCCTAATCCCTTCCTCTTAAAGTAAAACTTCATATGTATAAAGAGATTTTTTTTTACAAGTTTAATTTGTGTTGTAATATGAGGAAAATAACTGTGTTAGCTAACAGTTATCAAGCATTTATTTAATATGCCAGGCATTGCTCTTAAGCCAGGCTGCCCATATGAATATCACTGAATTTTTTTATAACCTTATGTGAAGATACTGTTTTGTTGTTGTTTTTTTAAAGGTACCATCTTTATCACCATTTTATAATGTTGAAATTGAGACACACAGCGCTGAAGTTAATGAGGTTAAGGTCACAGAGCTAGGAAGTGATAGGGTCAGAATAGGGTCTTGGGTTATTTATTTGTATATATTTTTACCAGCAGGTTGCAGAGAAGTTAAATGAGTTCTTATGGGGATGGTAGTTGTTTTGAGACAGTGGTTCTAGATGATTATCTGACTGGATTAATCTGGCAGTTGTTGTGTGTGAATTTAGAGTTGCCGGGGGGGGGGGGGGAATAGAGTTGCCAGTCCACCTTGGTTTGCTAAAAAGAAAATAAACCCTGGCTTTAGTGTTTGGTTTGTCTTGGCCTACCCCCTACTGCCACGTTGTTTGACTCATCTTTTCAGTGGGGAAATCATTATTCAATAAGTATTAAAGAGTTTCCCTTTCTAATAAAAAAAAAAACACTGAAATGGGAAGAACAAAATGACTCACTTAAGTGAGTTAACTGTAAGAGATGGAATTACATTTCTAGGTTTTAGTTGTCCTTTCTCCTGACAACTGTAGTTTCCTGTACTATAAAAAGAAATTGAATTAGTTGATATTTGTTATAATTCACATAAACTGTACTGTATACTTAATTTATTCAATAATAATATTTACTGTATGCCAGCCTCTGTTAAGCCCTGTGCACACAGTGGTGAAGGAAACAAAAGTGTTTGCCCTCAGGGCACTTTGGGGATGAGCACTGAGTGTTATGTAGAAACTAATTTGACAATAAACTATTTGTAAAAAAAAAAAAAAAAAAAAAAAAAGAAAATATCAAATAGAAAATAAAAAAAAAAAAGTGTTTGCCCTCAGGGAGCTTATATTGTAGGAATGGGAAGTGGACAGAAACAGAAAGTAAATTAGATAAACACACAATAGAATTTCAGATATCAAGTGCTATCATTCACTGAATATTACTAAAGTACAAAAACAGGGACGCCTGGGTGGCTTAGTCGGTTAAGCGTCCGACTTTCGCTTAGGTCATGATCTCGCAGTTTGTGGGTTCGAGCCCCGCGTCGGGCTCTGTGCTGACTGCCAGCTCAGAGCCTGGAGCCTGTTTCAGTCTGTGACTCCTTCTCTCTCTGACCCTCCCCTGCTCACACTGTCTCTCTCTCTCTCTCCTAGAAATAAATAAAAATATTAAAAAAAAATTCTTTAAAAAAAAAATAAAGTACAAAAACAGGGTGATATAATAATACTTGGGGTGACTTTTGATAATATGGTCAGGACAGGCCTTTCTGAGGATGAACATTTAAGTTGAAACCTGAATAATAAGTTGGCCATGTGAGTATCTGAGAAGAATATAATTACTCTTTATTATTATTTCCAGCTTTACTGCAAAGGGGTTAGGAAGTATGTCTCTCTTACTGTGCCAAAGAATGTTACATCCAGACAACTAGTAGGGTTCTAGAAATCTGTGTCAATGAAATATTTTGATTGTATAAGTTACCCAGGCTTGTTGAAAGTTCTAGAAACCAGGTGCCTGGGTGGCTCAGTCTGTTAAACGTCCTACTTCGGCTCAGGTCATGATCTCAGGTTTGTGGGTTCGAGCCCCGCATTGGGCTTTGTGCTGACAGCTAGCTCAGAGCCTGGAGCCTGCTTCGGATTCTCTATCTCCCTCTCTCTCTGACCCTCCCCTGCTCACACTGTATCTCTCTCTCTCAGAAATAAATAAAAACATTAAAAAAGTTTTTTTTAAAGTTATAGGAACTAGTAAATGACATCTATAGATACAGTGTTGAAGAATGGTAATGAAAGAGCAGAATGGTGAAAATGAAGAAATAAAAAGTTCTGTAATTACATTGTGGAGGGCACTACCAATCGAAATTGCATATTCCACCCCCACCCCTGGGATTTTGAAACAATAAGGGAAGAAATTTTACTCTTAGCTAGAGTATTTAATGTGTTTTAATTACCAGGAGCGTTCTTGGGTTTGTATATATTTTTACTTATTCAAGTGGTGAACGAGACAGATAAACTACACATGTGAAAATAATACATTTTAAACTTTGTCCTAAATAAAACCTCTGAAGTAAAAGTTGCCTGAAGGCAAAGCTGTGTTCATCTTGCTCATTCAACAGATATTTTTTAAATATAAAGTTAAAAAACTACAGTTTTTGAGTGCTTCCTCTGTGCCAGTGTTTTTTATTTTACTCCTTTAATAAGTTTAATTGACATAAAATGAGCCCCACATCGTAAAGTGTACAATATAAGTTTTGACCAAGAGAGAGAATGTGTGTATACGTGTGTGTACGTTTTTCGTAATCTCTTACTTGATTCCCCCACAATCCTTGGACTTTACTTATTTCTAACAGGTAAGAAAACTGGGGACCAGAGTGATTAAGCTTCCTGGGGTCACTGTAAGTGACCTGGGATTTGAGACTGAGTTGTCTGAAAAGTAGAGTAGACTTTTGGGTTTTGATATGCTCTCTATTTTTAAGCACTGCATTCTGGAGTCCTAGTGCTTTTGGTTTCCTGGGTTAGGGAATATCTGAGGTCTCAGCTATAATTTATCCTGTGTGTGTGTGTGTGTGTTGCTATTGGTGATGTCCTTTGCAACAAAAAATTTTTTTGAATTGTTTTGCCCCCTTAGTAAGCTCGAGGCCCAGTGTGGGGCTTGAACTCACAACTCTCAGATCAAGAGTCACCTGCCCTGCTGACTAGCCAGGCACCCCAAATTTCTGATTTTGATCAAGTCCTATTAATCGACCTTTTTGCCCATTGTTTGTGCTATTAGTATCATGTCTAAGAATCCATTGCCAAATCCAGGGTCTTGAAGATTAAATTTAGGTATCTGATCCATTTTGAATTAATTCTTATATATAATGTAAGGTAGGAGTCCAGCCACATTGTTTTACATGTGGATATCCAGTTGTCTCAGCTCTCTTTGTTGAGAAGACTATTCTTTCCTCAAGTTGTCTTGGTTCTCTTTTCAAAAAATCATTGAAAAATCATTGAAAAGAGATACATTGAAAAGTATCTTGATTACTGTAAGTTTTCATATTATTTGAATTCCTGATGTATCATTTCTTTTTTTTTGTAGTACAGTGTATTTTATTTATTTTTTGTAATTTACAAATATTTTTTTCTTTTACAGTTCATTGTCAAGTTGGTTTCCATATAACACCCAGTTATATGCTCATCCCAACAAGTGTCCTCCTTCATGCCCATTACCCCTTTCCCCTCTCCCCCACTCCCATCAACCCTTAGTTTGTTCTAAGTATTTAAGAGTCTCTTGTCGTTTGCCTCCCTCCCTCTCCTTAACTATTTTCCCCTTCCCCTCCCCCATGGTCCTCTGTTAGTTTCTCCTGTTTCACGTATGAGTGAAAACATATGGTATCTGTCCTTCTCTGCCTGACTTATTTCACTTAGCATAACACCCTCAAGTTCCATCCGTGTTGCTACAAATGGCCAGATTTCATTCTTTCTCATTGTCATGTAGTATTCCATTGTATATATAAACCCTTATGTATCATTTCTGTAAATATTTCAATATATATATATTTCTCTAAGAGAATGAAAGTTTTTATTTAAAAAATTTTTTTAACATTCATTTTTGAGAGAGAGAGAGAGTGTGAGTGGGGGTGGGGCAGAGAGAGAGAGAGGGAGACCCAGAATCCAAAGCGGGCTCCAGGTTCTGAGCCGTCACAGAGCCAAACCCACGAGTGATGAGATCATGATCTAAGCCAAAGTAGGACGCTCAACCGACTAAGCCACCCAGGCAGGCACCCCGAGAATGAAAGTTTTTAAAATGTTACACGTAGGGGGCTCCTAGCTAGCTCAGTCAATAGAGTTTGTGACTTTTTTTTTTTTTTTTTTGAGAGAGAGAGAGTGAGCCAGTGTGTGAGCAGGGGAGGGGCAGAGAGAGAGGGAGACACAGAATCTGAAGCAGGCTCCAGGCTCCCATCTGTCAGCACAGAACCCATTGTGGGGCTTGCCGAAGCCTGCTGCTTAACCGACTGAGCCACGCAGGTGCCCCTAACTTGTGACTCTTGATTTCAGGGTGAGGAGTTCTTTTTAAAAATTTATTGTTGTTATTATTGTTATTACTTATTTCTGAGAGAGAGAGAGAGAGACTACATGAGCAGGGGGAGGGTCAGAGAGAGAGGGAGATAGAGAATCTGAAGCAGGCTCCAGGCTCTGAGATAGCTGTCAGTACAGAGCCCTATGCAGGGCTCAAACCCATGAGCCATGAGATCATGACCTGAGCCGAAGTCGGACGCTTAACCGACGGAGCCACCCAGGCGCCCCTCAGAGTGAGGAGTTCAGAGTGGGAGTAGAGATTACCTTAAAAATTAAAAAAAAAAAAATTATCACATGTAAAACATTAATATTAATTCTTCAGTGTATTATTAAAAATTTTAATGTTTATTAGAGAGAGAGAGAGACAGAGCGCAAGCGGGACAGGGGCAGAGAGAGAGGGAGACAGAATCTGAAGCAGGTTCCAGGCTTCCAGCTGTCAGCACAGAGCTCAATGTGGAGCTTGAACTCCGGAGCCATGAGATCATGACCTGAGCCAAAGTTGGACGTTTAACTGACTTAGCCACTTAGGCGTCCCTTAATTCTTTAGTATTATGTAATGTCTAGTCATTTCAAATTTTCCCAATTGTGTGTCTCTTAAAAAATAATCTGCTTTACTGAAGTATAATTTACATGCAGTAAAATTCACCTATTTTTATGCATTGTAAGTAATGTTTAACATCAGATTAATTTTATTATAACTTACATACAGTAAAATTCAACCATTTTTAGATACATTTTAAAAGTTTCTTTTTGGATCTGCCTTTAGTTTGGGGAGTGGCAAGTTTAAGGTATACTTTATATGCAGTAAACTCTTCTTGTTCGGTGTAAAGTTCTTTGAGTTTTGACAGATGTGTATAGTCATATAATTACTACCACAATTAAGATACCACCCTATAAAGTTCCCTCTGTACTTTTATATTAAATGACCTTTCTTCTCCCTTAGCCCCTGGCAGTCACTGATTTGATTTCTCTAGATTTGCATTTCCAGAATGTCATATAAATGGGTTCATAGATTATGTAGCTTTTCGTATCTAGCTTTTTTCATTTAGCACAATGCTTTTGAAATTCATCCATGCTGTGTATAGTATATATCAGTAATTTGTAACTTTATTACTGAGTAGTATTCCACTATTAAAGATGTACTAGTACAGTTTATTCATTTACCAGGTAACAGACATTTGGAGCTGTTTTCACTTTTTGGATATTTTGAATAATCCAGCTCTGAAGATTGACATTCATTACTTTTGAATAATTACCTGGGAGTGGAGTTGTAGAAGTATGTTTAACTTTATAAGAAAATACCAAACTCTTTTCGAGAATGGCTGTACCATTTTCCATTCCTGTCAGTGGTGTGTGGGAGTTTTAGTTGCTTGTCATCCTCACTAGTGGTTGATATTATCAGTCTTTAATTTTACCTACAAAGTCTACTTGGTTAAATGACTATGTAAGTCTTTTGCCTGCTTATTGGGCTATTTATCTTTTTATTAATAAGTTCTTTGAGTTCTTTGTATGTTGTGGGTATAAGGTTATTTTCAGACATATATTTTGCAAATATTTCCTTGTCTGTGTGGCTACTTAATTTTCTTAATAGTCTTCCAAAGGAGAGAATACTTAAAAGTTGGATGAAATCTAATTTGTCAATGTTTTGCTTTTATGGTTTGCATTTTTGTCCTGTGTTATCTGAAAATTTTTGTCTAGCCAAAGGTCATAAATATTTCCTCTCATATTTTCTTTTAAAAGTTTTATTTAACCCTTTTGTCAGGTCATTGGTCCATTTTGATTTAGCTTTGCCAAGCTTTTATTTCTAGTAGCTTTTTTGTAGATTCTCTTAGGATTTTCTGCCTAAATGATCATACTGTCTTTATTAGAGACAGTTTTCCTTTTTTCTGTCCAGTCATGCCTCGTATTTCTTCTTGCTTTACTGCCCAAGCTAGAACTTTTTATTAATTTTTTAATGTTTATTTTTGAAAAGCTTGAGCAAGTAAGTGCTAGTGGTGAAGGAGCAGAGAGGGAGACGGAGGATCCAGAGCAGGCTCTGCACTGGCAGCAGACAGCCCAATGCAGGGCTTGAACTCATGACCCAGGAGATCATAACCTGAGCCTAAGTTGGACACTTAACTGATAGGGCCACCCAGGCGCCCCCATTTTATTTTTTTATCATTCCAATCAGGATTCACAGGTTGACATGTTTTCTATTTTACGCTACCATTTGCCTCTTCGTTGTTTTATGCTAGGTGCTTTTGATTCAGTGATCAATACAAAGTCCCTAACTTTTTGGAACTTGCTCATTGTATTGTCATCAGAGGTACATGAGTAAAATACCTTGATTTTTTCAAAAGGTGAAATGGAACATCAGTTCCATTGTAAAGCTAATGAGAATAAGAGCACTTTGGCGTTTCTCAGTTATGTTACATTAAACTTCCATGAAGAAAGTATTTAATAAACTGTCAAGAAATTTGTTTTAAATATTTATTTATTTTGAGAGTGCATGAGGGAGAGAGAGCTCTGCGCCACCATGGAGCCCAGCATAGGGCTGGATCCCATGAACCATGAGATCAAGACCTGAGCTGAAATCAAGAGTTGG
Organism: Hyaena hyaena; assembly: GCF_003009895.1. Taxonomy (NCBI): domain Eukaryota; kingdom Metazoa; phylum Chordata; class Mammalia; order Carnivora; family Hyaenidae; genus Hyaena; species Hyaena hyaena. Next base: position 5,628,832 of record NW_024080632.1, on the reverse strand, counting down.
GTGCTCAACCTACTGAGCCATCCAGGCATTCCAAGAAATTTGTTTTAGAAATAATGTTTCAGGGGACACTTGGGTGGCTCAGTCGGTTAAGTGTCCGAGTTCAACTCAGGTCATGATCTCGCAGTTTGTGGGTTTGAGCCCCACATCGGGCTCTATGCTGACAGCCAGCTCAGAGCCTGGAGCCTGTTTCAGATTCTGTGTCTGCCTCTCTCTCTAACCCTCCCCTGCTTGCTCCCTCGCGCGCGCGCTCTCTCTCAGAAATAAATAAAACATTAAAAAATTAAAAAAATAGAAATAATGGTTCATGTAAAACAGCAGTAGACTTTATTTTAAAATTGTGGTTTGTTGACATTGCAGCCATATTTTTTTTTTCCGTGCAGAAGTTGGCAGATTTTTCTTAAAATGACCCAGATAGTGTTTTTAGACATTATGGGCCATATAATTTCTCCATTGCATATTCTTGGCTTTTCTTCTTCCTTCCACTCCTCTTCCCCCTTCCCACCCTCCTCCTTCCCTCCTTAAAAACCATACTTAACTTAGAATCTCAACAAAAACAGGTTGTGGGCTGGAGTTTGCTGACCATTGATTTATATCATGATTACTTTGAAATCTTTCTCCATTTTTTTCCTTCTTTGACTGGGCTCATTAATTCCTTAGATATTTATTAAGTGTATATCATGGGGCACCTGGGTGGCTCAGTTGGTTAAGCGTCTGACTTTGGCTCAGGTCACGATCTCACAGTTCGTGGGTTCGAGCCCTGCGTCGGGCTCTGTGCTGACAGCTAGCTCAGAGCCTGGAGCCTGCTTCAGATGCTGTGTCTCCCTCTCTCTCTCTGACCGTACACTGCTCACGCTATCTCTCTCTCTGAGAAATTAAAAAAAAAAAAAAAAAAGTGTATATCATATGTGAGCTATGGTTCCTTTTTGCTGATTTTGGTTAGTGGTACAAAGACATGTAAGATACTAAGTGCTAATCTTTGTTGTCCAGGTTTTATTTCATCCAGGAACTTTTGGCCAAAGGCATGAATGAATGGGTGTTGAAATCCAGGAGTTTCTTTGGCCACATGATGTGCTTTGGGGGTTACGTCCATTTCTGGTACCTTCTGATTTTCACAAAGGCACTGGCTTCTGACCACACTGTTTTTACAGGGCTCTGACTCCCTGGAGGAGGCATCATTTTCTCATTTGCGCAAAAGCAGCATTTGGTCGGCTGAGAAGTGGGCATATGACAGGTTTACCAGTAACTATAATACAAATCTGATTATGCCAAGTTCCAATGTAGAGAGTTGAAGAGAGTACTGTGTATTTGATTGGGATGTCATATTCCAAAGGTTTCTTGAAAAGATGACATTTGAGTTTCAAGACTATGGAGGGTTGAATTTTTTTATTATAAGAAATTTGTAAAGACATTTTGGACAATAAAGTAGAAGTTAATCAGGTAGAGTTCCTAATTTTAAAAAGTGTATAAATAATTTTAGATATATAGAAAAGTTACGACAATGTTACAAAAAATTCTGTACCCTTCACCTTCATTTTTTATTTTTTCTGTTAAGATACATACATATAATTATAAAATTAAAATTATTTTATTAAACGTACGGGAGACATGGTGCTCCTTATTCTTCCGATGTTCTCTACAGCAAAACAAAATATTTTTTTGATTGTCCAGAAACCAATCTGGGATTATATGTTAAATTCATTTGTCATGTCTTTTTGGTTTCCTTTAATCTCAACTAATTCCCTAATCTTTGTCTTTTATGAGTTGATACTTCTGAAGATTACAGGTTATCTTGTAGAATGTCCCTCAGTAGGGCTTTCTCTGATATTTCCTCATGGTTTAGATTCTGATTATGCCTTTTTAGCAAGACTACCACAGAGATGATTTGCATGTTCTTATTGCATGACTTTGGGCAGGTGCGTGATGTGCATACTTGTCCCGTTGCTGATACTGTTAACTTTGATGACTTGACAGGGAACTGCTGGGTTTTTCTTCTGATTTCTTTAAATTTTTTTTTTTTTTTAAATTTTTTAATGTTTTATTTCTGAGAGAGAGAGAGACAGCATGAGCAAGGGAGGGGCAGAGAGAGGGAGACACAGAATCAGAAGCAGGCTCCAGGCTCTGAGCTGTCAGCACAGAGCCTCATGCGGGGCTTGAACCCACAAACCGTGAGATCATGACCCGAGCTGAAGTCAGACACTTAACCGACTGAGCCACCCAGGCGCCCCTTTTTTTTTTTTTTTTTAAATTTTGATTTCTTTAAATTTTTAAGTAATCTCTACCCCCAACATGAGGTTCAAACTCAGGACTAAGCGTTGTGATCAAGAGTCCTATGCTCTATTGACTGAGCCAGCCCGGCACTCTAGATCTGCTAAATTTCTTTACTAGAAAATAATTTTTCACTTTGTCATTAATCAGTATCTTGTAGGGAGTTACTCTGTGACTGTATACATGTCCTGTTTCTGCTTTATGAGGTTTAGCATCCATTGGTGATTTTGTGTGCAACGGTTTATTAAGGTGGCTACCAAATTGTAACCTTTTAATACTGTCATTCCTTCTACCTTTATTAGTTGTAACTCAGTTGTCAGGTTGACAGGATGACAAGGAGAAGGGGCTTGAGGTGAAGGAGCAGAGAACTCTGTATTAGGATGGAGATCATGTCTGTGAGGAGCTCATCTTCAGTAACCTGGGAGTTACATGAAAGGGCACAGAGTCCAGATAAATGCCTCTTTCTTCTTCCTGATCGATTGACCCTTTTATCATAAAATGCCCCTCTTGGGGCACCTGGGTGGCTCAGTTGGTTAAGTGTTAGACTTAGGCTCAGGTCATGATTCGTGGCTTGTGGGTTTGGGCCCTGCGTCGGGCTGTGTGCTGACAGCTCAGAGCCTGGAGACTGCTTCAGATTCTGTGTCTCCCTCTCTTTCTGCCCCTCTCAGACTTTACACACACACACACTCTCTCTCTCTCTCTCTCTCTCTCTCTCTCTCTCTCAAAATACATTTTTTTTAAAAAAGTCCCTCTTTATCTGTAGTAACACTTTAATTTTTAAAGTCTGTTTCATCAGATAATTGTACAGCCACTGCAGCTTTCTTGATGTGCTGGTCTTATATCTTATTCCATCCTTTTCCTTTCAGTCTCTTTGTATCTTTAAATCTAAAATACCTCTCTTATAGATTGTGTGTAGTTGGATCTTCTTTTTTAATTCACTTAAGCCTATGTCTGCAATGATTCTATCAGTTTCCTGTGATAGCCTTTGTCTACAACCTCCACTGTATTTGAGAGAGCACCCTTTGGCATGAACTTCTCTACATCCTGTTGCAAATGAAGTTTCATTGGGAAGAGAATCAGAGCTTATCTTTTTTTTTTAATGTTTGTTTATTTTTGAGAGAGCGCGCGCAAGTGGGGAAGGGGCAGAGAGAAACACATACAAAATCTGAAGTAGGTTCCAGGCTTTGAGCTGTCAGCACAGAGCCCAGTGCTGGGCTCTAACTCCTGAACTGTGAGATCGTGACCTGAGCTGAAGTCCGGTGCTTAACCGACTGAGCCACCCAGGTGCGCCCCCCCCTTCCCTTTTTTAATTGTGGTAAAATGTACATTGCATAAAAGTTAACCATTTTAACCATTTTTAAATGTGTAGTTCAGGAGCCCAAAGTACATTCACTTGTGCTACTGCCACCTCTATTAAGTTCCAAAATAATACTCCTGAGGGAATCCTTTTACCCATTCATCATTTGCTCCCTATCCCAATCATCCCTAGCGCCTGGCATTCACCAGTCTACTTTATGTGTCTGTGAATTTGACTGCCTCCTGTAGGTAGAATCATACAATAGTTGTCCTTTTGTGTACGGCTTCTTTTCACTTAGCATGTGTTCATTCACGTATGTGTAAGAACTTCATTTGTTTTTAAGGCTGAAAAATATTCTATTGTATGGATGTACCACCTTTTGTTTATCATTTGTCAGTAGACATTTGGGTTTTTCCACCTTTTGGCTATTATAAATAATGCTGCTGTAACATTGAAATACAAATACCTGTTCAAATCCTTGCTTTCAGTTATTTTGGTTATGTATTCAGGAGCGGTATTGCTGGATCATAGGGTAATTCTGTTTATTTTTTTGAGGAACTACCATACTGTCTTCCACAGCAGCTGTAACATTTTGCATTCCCACAGGTAGTGCACATGGGTTCCAGTTTCTTCACATTTTTCCAACACTTGTGATTTTCTGTCTTTTTGATAATTGCTTTCATAGTGGGGATGAAGTGGTAGATAGCTCATTGTGATTTTGATTTGCACTTTTCCTGATGACTAATGATGTTGAGCATCTTTTCATGTGCTTACTGGCTAACTGTATAACTTCTTTGGAGAAATGTCTGTTCAAGTCTTTTGCCCATTTTTGATTTGGGTTGTATGTTTTTTTGTTACTGAATTGTAGTTTCTGTATTCTCAAATTATCATGTATATGAAATATACATATCTTCTCATTCTGGAAAGTCTTGTCTTTTTACTCTGATAACATAATCCTTTGCTTAAGAGCTTTTAATTTTGATGAAATCTTTTTCACTATTTTTTATTCTTTCATGGTTTATTTTTTACTATTTTTAAAAATATTTATGCATTTTGGTATTACAGTTAAGAAATCATTGGGGTACATGGGTGGCTCAGTCGGTTAAGCATCTGACTTCAGCTCAGGTCATGATCTCCCTGTTGATGAGTTCAGTATCATGTCAGGCCCTGTGCTGACAGCTCAGAGCCTGCTTCAGATTCCGTGTCCCCCCCCCGCCCCCGCCCCGTTTCTGCCCCTCCCCTGCTCACACTCTCTCTCTCAAAAATAAATATTAAAAAAAATTTTTTTTGAAGTCATTGCCGAATTTAAAGTCATGAAGACTTTTCTCCTGTGTTTTCTTCTAAGAATTTCATAGTAGCAGCTCTTAAATTTACATCTCTGACCCATTTTGAGTTAATTTTTGTGTATTGTTTAAGGTGTAAATTTTCAGCATATAAGGATTTATTTTGGGGCTCTCTATTCTGTTGGATTTTATGTCTGTCTTTATGCCAGCGCCATACTATTTTGATTACTTTAACTTTATAGTAAGTGTTGAAATTGAGAAGTTACACTTTGGTTTTGATTTATGTGTCTTTAAATTTATAATAATTTTCCCTCCCTCTACACTGTTTTTTGTTGTTTTGTTTTGTTTTGTTTTTTCCCTTCTTCTCATGCCATTTATTTGTTGCAGAAGCTGGCATTTGTTAGGTCAAATTTACCACATTCTGGGGTGCCTGGGTGGCTCAGTGGGTTAAACACCTGACTCTTGATTTCAGCTTGGGTCATAATATCAAGGTTGGTGAGTGCAAGCCTCAGGTGTGGAGCTTGCTTGGGATTCTCTCTTTCTCGCTTTCCTTGCCCTTCTCTTGCTCGCTCTCTCTCTCTCTCTCTCTCTTTCTTTCTCTCTCAAATAAAATAAACTTAAAAATACCACTCTGGGTTTAATGGATTTGTAACCTCATGGTATCAGTTAATACATTCTTCTACACCATGTTTTCTGTAAACTAGTGGGAATTGATTAAATCTAGGCTCCAAGTGCATCATATCAGAAGGTACTTTTTTTGTGTGACCTGAGGAAATTATAAAAAGCAGGCAGAATGATAAAATGAATAAAATGATAAATATGAATAAAATGATAAAATGAATCCCTGCACATCTGTCAGTTTTCAACAGTAATTAGCTCATAATAGTCTTATTTACAACCCCAGCTATTTCCTCCCTCCTGTATTAGTTTGAAGCAATATAAACTATTGTTATTATTTAAAATTTCTTTATATTAACTTGATATTCAATAACTATTGAAAGCATAGGATCCTGGATATGATTGTTTTGTGAAATCTGGTCCTTCTAATCATAGATATATTTAGGACTAGAATATGATCTTGGCTTTTTTGAAATTTAGTTTTTGTAACTATATGAAATATTAAGATGCTTTGTTCCAAAATACTAAAGAAAAAAAAGTAATGCATATTCTAAGTGGATCCCAAAAGAATAAAAAACAAGAATGAATTTAAACTCTTAGCATAAGTTTCAGAGAATGCTGCTATGATATGATGACATTTCCCTTGGTTATTCCACCACTGGGTTTGGTCAGGGAAATCAATGGTTTCTACACTCTGTACCTCTTTATACTGCTGTCTTTTATTATTTTCTCCGTTGAATGATATGTTATACTAAGTAAACTGCATTGTCAAACAGCTGCTCTTTATTAGTCAAAGGTGTAATTGTATAATTTATAAAAAATAGAAGTCCCACCTCACAGAAGTGTTTTAAATCGCTTTACAGGGATGCATGTGAGTTTACAGGTAGTGAGTTGGTGGCATTTAAGTCTTAACTCAGGCATCTCAGCAACCACTAAGATAATCCTAAGCAAGATTTTTAGCCATTTTATATAGCCTTCAGTTACAGACTACAAATAAATAGAAAAACCCAATAAATTCAAATGATGTTTGACAAAAAAATACAGAAATTTGACTAGGTTTAATTGTAAAGGTAGTTAATTCCTTGTGATGCAATTTTAGAGAGGCAGTATAACCTGGAAATGAAAAGCCTGGCTTGGATCGCCTGGTTACAATACAAGCTCTCCTGCTCATGAACTAGAGGATTTTAGTCAATATATTTAACTAAGGTTCGGTTTCCTCACCTGTAAAGTGATTCAGCATAGTGTTTACCATAGTGTCTGGTTTTTGTCAGTAATGATATTATTAGTTCTGTTCCTTAGACTTTAGGAATTTCTCTGTGCTGTGTGTGAGGCAAAGAGTTATAGAATCAGAATGTTAGAAATGAAAAGAATTTCAGAGGTGTTGTGGTCAGACGTTAATTTCTAGATGAGAGAGAGTGAGTAAGTTGGAGAGCAAACCAACCCTGTCCTTGGAGTTCTAAGATCAGTGCTATTTTACTGGGAATTGTCACCATTCATACTACTAGACTCTTTAGACCTGAATTGTACTTCTCTTTGAATGTTTTAAATTTGTGGCTGGAGTATCATGATTATTTTATTAAAATGAGATTCCAGCCCTGTTATTCCAGAGTAACTACTGTTGATGGGGAATATAGCATTTCACTTTATTAATGTTTTTTATCATTTCATAAGGGGCCTATAATCTTTTTCATGGGAACAAGTCTTAGGTTGTGTTATGCTCTATAACTAAATTGACTTGAGATTATTGTCTACCTTACTAGAAATTACTTGACAGCTGACTTTGGTGTACTGCATTGTTTCAGAGGTAGGGGATTGGCAAGGAAAGATACTTGTTATGTAGATCCTGACAGAGGTTCTTATTATTTAGAAGTGAAAGTGCTCTGAATGATTTAACTTTTTTTCAAATGTTTTTTTACACTTGTAAACATAGTGCCTGTTATTAGAGCAAGGGGGAAAACATGGGAGGTGACTTTGATGTCAGTCAATATGTCAAGTCAGGAATAGAATTTATATTTTATTCCTAAGTAGCTTTCTGTAACAGAGTGATAGGTTGCTTTTGGAGTAAAGATTATTTAGTATTGGTTATTTTTTCCAGTAGGCTATTTTTATTTGCACTTTTTTAAAATTTATTTTTAAATTATTATTTTAATATTTATTTATTATTGAGAAACAGAGACAGAGCATGAGCAGGGCAGGGACAGAGAGAAGGGAAGACACAGAATTGGAAGCAGGCTCCAGGCTCTGAGCTGTCAGCACAGAGCCCGATGCGGGCTCAGACCCACAAATTGCGTGATCATGAGCTGAAGTCGGATGCTTAAGCAACTGAGCCACCCAGGCGTCCTTGTTTATTTTATTTTGATCATGTTCACATTATTTCCTCCTTCCTCCCTGCCATGACCCATATCTGTTCTGGGCCTCTGAGCCAGCAAAGCACAGAGAGAACCATACTTAGGTAATCTTTATACTTAATATTAGATGAGCCTTCCCCATGGATTGTCAGTGCTTTCTTTGAATGGAATTATGCTTTATTTGAATGAAATTTAAATTTGAAAATATTTGTTTAGCACGTTTAGCTGGTTGAACTTAATAAACATAGTATTTAATTTTTTCAGAGGTCGAAACAGCAAAGGACTGCCTCAGTCTACGGTGAGTAACTTAAATGTTACTTGTTTGGAAAAAATGGTAATTAAAATGTGATTTCTGAACCTGTGGACCAAAGCCAAAGTGAAAAAAAAAATCTTTTTTTTAATGTTTATTTATTTTTGAGAGACAGAGATAGAATGAGTGGGGTAGGGGCAGAGAGAGAGGGAGACACAGAATCAGAAGCAGGCTCCAGGCTCTGAGCTATTAGCACAGAACCCGACCCAGTGCTTGAACCCACTAACTGAGAGATCATGACCTGAACCAGTCAGTTGCTTAACTGACTGAGCCACCCAGGCACCCCCCAAAAATCCCTTTTCTTGAATTTTATATCTTATAACATTAAAAGAATTTTTTTTGAGAGAGAGAGAGACAGTGTAAGTGGGGGAAGGGCAGAGAGAGGGAGAAACAGAATCTGAAGCAGGCTCCAGGCTCCAACCTGTCAGCACAGAGCCCAACGTGGGGCTTGAACTCACAGACTGTTTAAGTGTATGACCTGAGCCAAAGTCGGACGTTTAACCGACTGAGCCACCCAAACGCCCCACTAATGTTTGTTTATTTTTGAGAGACAGGGAGAGAGAGTTTGAGCAGGGTAGGGCCAGAGAGTGAGGGGAATAGAGGATCTGAAGCAGGCTTTGTGTTACCAGCAGATGGCCCAATAGGGGCTCAGATTCACAAACTGTGAGATGATGACCTGAGCTGAAGTTGGACACCTGAGCCACCCAGGCACCCCTCTTATAACTTTTATACCTCAGTACTGTTTGATATAAAATTGTTAGCTATATATGTTATTTTTTGAGATAGTTCTATATGTAAAATATAAAATTACTTGTTAATAGTATTTGTCATGCCTAATAAGTCATTTGTTGTTTTATAAATGTTAAAGGCAAATCTAAATGCATAATGCCCAAAAAAAGATCAGTGGAACACCAGGACCAGAATTGCAGAGTTCTTTGGGTTTTTGGTTTTTAATTAATGTGCTATCTTTTAATTCCTTCCATTTTTCTCCCTTGGAAAGAGCCTTCTGGTTTTAAATTTTAGAACTTTATCAATTAAATGAAATCCATCATTGATGATACATACTGAAAGAACATAGTCCAGGGTCTTCTACAAAACTGCCTCCCCCTCCACCCCAGTTATTCACTCATTCGTTCATTACATATACATAACCCTATTTAGTGTATGGATCTGTGAATTTTGATGCATACCATTGTGTAACCACCACCACAGTCAAGATAATGGGACATTTCTCTCACCTTGAAAAATCACTCATGCCACTTTGTAGTGAACCCTTCTCCCTCTACTCCCCAATATTTCTGTGGTTCTGTCTTTTCTTACATATGCTTTTTTGCATCATGTATAGTCAAAGCATTGTTAGATGGTATGACTGATTTCACTTTTGAAAACTTAAGCTTCTGTTCTCTAAGGAAAACAAAAGATCGTAGTAAACTAAATCTTTCTTTAATGCACATAAGGTATTGTAAACCTAACTAAACATTTTGTAACAAAATAAATGTTAACTCTAATATATATATGCAAGGATAAATACTGATTGCTAACAATATTTTTTCTTAATATTCCAGATTTCTTTTGATGGAATCTATGCAAATATGAGGATGGTTCATATACTTACATCAGTTGTTGTAAGTTACCAGATTATTGGGGAGAGACTACCTTGGGGGTAGTACAATAAAGTAATTTCATGGTATTACAATGTAGATGAATGATTCTCACAGTAAGATTTCTTAGGTCACATTTAGTTGGGATTATTTAGAAAAAACAGAACTCCAAGCAATTGTGACTCACTATAAAAGCATTCTTGTTAACCCTACTATGTACAATATAATAGTAGTAGATGATTGTCTTTAGTGCATTATTTTGTCACTTAATAGAACCAAGACTCAGAAATCTTTAACTTCAGTATTTAAATTCATAGTGCAAACTCTGAGCAGGGCCTCCTGAGGGCTTTTGAGAATTCTGCGTATTGCTAATGTTTTACATTTTTTTATTTTCTGTCAGTAAGTACCTAATATGTTGAATGACACCTGATCTGTATTAAAAAATGAAAAGAACTGTCCCTCATGACTGGGTAGCACACTGTTTCTTTCATAAATTAATTGTATGTTTTTAGGGATCCAAATGTGAAGTACAAGTGAAAAACGGAGTTATATATGAAGGAGTTTTTAAAACCTACAGTCCTAAGGTAATTTTTACACTTTTCCTTTTTGTTAAATGTAAAACCCCATGAATTATTAACTACTGTATGGCTTCCCGACAGTGTCTATTAGTTGCTGATGTAACAATTTATAGTTACGATGTGGGCATGTTTGTCACAGTTTCATCTTAAGTTATTTTACCACTTTGATTTTGCTCTTCAGTTTCAAATACTGATTATTTTATAAACTGTTTTGTATAATCAAACTTGCTTTATGGGCTTATTACAGTATCTTGACTTTTTCAAGCATTGTGTACCTGAAGAGGGATTGAGTGGTTCATTATTTTCTTCTTTATCACCATTAGCATACTTAAGACAGACTGTGGTAACAAGAACCAACTTGTAGATGAGGGGGATTTTGAATGCTGGAATAGATAATAGGCCATATTTCTGAGAAAAAAGATACGATTATAAGGTTCTCTTGAGATGGATTATTTTTGTCAAAGGCATGTAAGAAATAGTACCTTGATGTGCTGAAGAATTCTTATCATATTTTATAAGTGTTTTGAATATTTACTCATGCTTCTCATTTTAGTGTGATCTTGTACTTGATGCTGCACATGAGAAAAGTATGGAATCCAGTTCGGGGCCAAAACGTGAAGAAATAATGGAGAGTATTTTGTTCAAGTGTTCAGACTTTGTTGTGGTACAGTTTAAAGACATGGACTCCAGTTACGCAAGAAGAGGTGAATTTTGATTTCCTAAATATGTGTCATGGTTTATAAGATTTATTCAAACAAAGCCTCTATGCATTGATTATACAGACTTTTTTCTTTTAAGAAGTTAAAAAAAATTTTTTTTTAATGTTAATTTATTTTGAGGGAGAGAGAGAGACAGACTGCAAGTGGGGAAGGGGCAGAGAGAGAGAGAGGGAGATACAGAATCCCAAGCAGGCTTCAGGCTCTCAGCTGTCAGCACGATGCGAGGCTTGATCTCATGAGCTGTGAGATCATGACCTGAGCTGAAGTTGGACACTAAACTGACTGAGCCACCCAGGCACCTCAGACTTTTTTCTGTTTTAAAGAAACACTTTTTTTGTTTGTTTTTTGGAGTAAACTGATTAAGACATGGGAATTTTAATGCATTTTTGTTGGAAAATATTTAAAACTTGAGAGGAAGATTCCTTGGTACTTTAGAATAAATAATGAGAGTGTGTTCTGTTAAAAAAGTTTGTAAGGAATTTTCAGTCTGTAGTTTCATGGTCAAGAATGCTACTGATTATACTCAGCTGCAGTTTTTTTTTAATTCACCTTTATTTTTGAGAGAGACACACAATCATTCACACACATTCACTCACACACACACACACACAGACAGTGTGAGTGGGGGAGGGGCAGAGAGGGAGAGAGGGAGACAGAATCTGAAGTAGGCTTCAGGCTCTGAGCTGTCAGCATAGAGCCCAACACAGGGCTGGAACCCACAAACCGTGAGATCATCACCTCAGCCAAAGTCGGACGCTCAACCGACTGAGCCAGCCAGGTGCCCCTCACCTGAAATTTCTTTTCCCATTTGGCCTACATTGCTTTAGTTCACAGACTTTCTGTTTTAAAATGCTTATAAATAATGCTTCTATAGTTTTATTATACTTATAGTTCTATAAATGTTTTAGTTTTATGACCTGGAAATACAGGGCCAACAGAGAGCTGTGGATAGAAAAACAATTATTTAATGAAGATGAAAAAGATAAGTAGAATATGCATATTTAAGAAAACATTTGAGGGGTGGAGGAGAGGAGAAAATGAGTGATGGGCATTGAGGAGGGCACTTGTTGGGATGAGTACTGGGTGTTGTATGTAAGCAGTGAACCATGGGATTATACCTCCCCAAACCAGGAGCATACCTTATGCACTGTATGTTAGTCAATTTGACAATAAATTATATTTTTAAAAAATAACTAAACATTCAAAGTATGGGACTATGTTTTTAAAAACTAAAAAGGATAACGTAATTATATTAAAATTTAGTCCGTTTGAAATGTCCATTGAGGAAGAAAATACAGGAATTACTGTTACTCATTTGGAGAGCATATGTAATGCTGAGTGTTCAATATCACATTGAAAGCCTTGTGGCAATTTTGAACTTGGCTCTAACATTTTTTTTTTTTTAATGTTTTTTATTTATTTCTAGGAGAGAGATAGAGACAGCATGAGCAGGGGAGGGTCAGAGAGAGAGGAAATCACAGACTCTGAAACAGGCTCCAGGCTCTGAGCTGGCAGTCAGCACAGAGCCCGATGCGGGGCTCGAACCCACGAACCGTGAGATCATGACCCTAGCGAAAGTCGGACGCTTAACCGACTAAGCCACCCAAGCGCCCCTAACATTTTTTTTTTTTTAATGGTTGTTTATTTTTGAGACAGCGAGAGCATGTGCACAAGTGGGGGAGGGTCAGGGAGAGGGAGAGGGAGGGAATCACAGAATCTGTAGCAGGCTCCAGGCTCTAAGTTGTCTGCACAGAGCCCATCGCAGGGCTCGAACTCTCGAACTGTGAGATCATGACCTAAGCTGATGTAAAGGAGGACGCTTAATTGACGGAGCCACCCAGGGGTCCCTTGGCTAAAAAATTTTTTAATTGATTTTTTTTCTGGTCAAATTCTATAGTCTATTCCGTTATGAATTTTAACTCCCCACAATTTTTGATTTTCATTATTCAGTCTATACCAACAGCTGTTTTTGTTGCTGTGCTCATTTTTCTGCATTGTTTTTTAGAAATTATAAGCCACCAGAAAGTTAAATACTTTCCTTTAGAACTCTTATTGTTCTCACCTATAGTTAACTTGTTTTTTCAGAGGCTAGCATGCTAGGTACCTGTAACTGGTTTACAGTGCTGAAGAAAGCACTGTGTTCTGTTTTTGTCTTCTCAAATGTCTATGTCTCTTTTGTCTAAGAGTCCTTCAATGGCCCATACAAGGAAACAAGTCTTTTTTTAGTTGCTGTCTTTGGAGTTGATCTTGTTTATGCTAAGGGCCACAAAATTATATTTATACTTATACTGTTGAAGTATTTCACTGTTTTAAATTTAAAAAATTGAGTTTGGATAATAATCTGAAAGGGAAAATACAGTTTTAGTTGAATTTAGTACATAGCACTCTGGAAAAAGTATTGTCCACAACAACAACAAAATGTTCCTTACTCTGTTGGGTACCAGTACATTTTGCTAATAGCCACTCACAATACGCTTTGTATTTTATTCTTAAAATTTTTAAATGTTTATTTACTTTTGAGAGAGAGAGAAAGTGTGCGCGTGTGAGCGAGTGAGCATGGGGGGAAGGGGCAGAGAGGGACAGGGAGACAGAATATGAAGCAGGCTCCAGGCTCTGTGCCATCAGCACAGAGTCCCGATGCGGGGATCGAACTCACGAACCACAAGATCATGACCTGAGCCAAAGCCAGATGCTTAACTGACTGAACCTCCCAGGTACCCCTGTGTTTTTTTGTTCTTAAAGTGAGTTAGCATTTCCTAAATTTGGAAAGATAAATATTACTTGGAAATATCTGTGGTATCCCATTCTTTGATCCTCTTCTTTTTTTTTTAATAGTTTTTTGTCAAGTTGGTTTCCATATAACACCCAGTGCTCATCCCAAGTGCCCTCCTCCATGCCCATCACCCCCTTACCTTCCCCCCCACCCCCATCAGTCCTCAGCTTGTTCTCAGCATTCAAGAATCTCTCATGGTTTGCCTCCCTCCCTCTCCCCCACTATTTTTCCCCTCTTCTTCTCCCCCACGGTCCTCTCTTAAGTTCCTCCTAATCCTCCTATACGTGCAGACATATGGTATCTGTTCTTCTCTGCCTGACTTACTTTGCTCAGCATAACACCCTCAAGTTCCATCCATGTTGCTACACATGGTCAGATTTCATGATCATCTTCAAAATTAATATCTTAAAATTTGTGTTTTATTATGTCTTTATTTCTTGGGTAATTTGTGTTCATTGTAGAAAGTCAAGAAAATATAGATCAGAGTGACAGCTCTGACAGTGTTCAGGACACTCATAATGGGATGGATGTGTTTTGCTGTATACATAAAAATACAGTTTTCTTGATGAGGACATTCCATAGTGGAGTAAGTTCAGGTATTTAAAGACTGTAGTGGTTTAGTAAATGAATACAATTGTTTCCAGTGTATGGTATCCTGAAAATAGTATTAAGTCATGTGTTGAGGATTTCAGGTCTCTTTTTCTTTAAAAAATATTTTTTTAACATTTATTCATTTTTTGAGAGACAGAGAAAGACAGTTTGAGCGGGGGAGAGGCAGAGAGAGAGGGAGACACAGAATCTGAAGCAGGCTCCAGGCTCCCATCTGTCAGCACAGAGCCCAATGCAGGGCTTGAACTTATGAGCTGCAAGATTATTACCTAAGCTAAAGTTGGACGCTTAACTGACTAAACCACTCAGGTGCCCCAAGGATTTCAGGTCTCTTAAGCCAAATTCTTAATACTGTCCTGGCAGATAGTATTAATACTATCCTTGCCCTCTATAAATATTATTTTGGAGATGCTATTAGTATAGAAAAAACTTTTTTAGAGTAATTAATTGGCATGGCTCATTAATTACAAAAATTAAGACATGTTTAAGTAACTTGGTAAAGTGAGGGCACAAACCTAGCACCCTGTAACCTCCCAAGTCATGTTCTTATATATACACTGTACTATTATGACATAAATTATGTGGTCTCATTTGTTGTTTAGCGTAGTCATCATAAATCTGCATTTTACCTTAAAGGATTTCCCCACACATAAAATCAAAAGTAAATAAAATTCCTATATAGTGTAAATCAGATTATTCAAGATTCTTTTTAAAATTTATGGCTCTAATTTTGGGGAAACGTTTAAAAGTTAAGTTAGTATGGCTTTTAACTTCTTAATGCTGACTATTGATTTTAGTAAGTTTAGTAGTGTTTTTTTTTTTACTAGGTTAAATGTTTTTATTTCTGAGAGAGAGACACACACACAGAGACAGACCATGTGAGCAGGGGAGGGTCAGAGACAGAGGGAGATACAGAATCTGAAGCAGGCTCTAGGCTCTGAGCTAGCTGTCAGCACAGAGCCCGATGTGGGGCCCAAAGCCACCAACCGTGAGATCATGACGTGAGCCAAAGTCGGACGCTTAACCGACTGAGCCACCCAGGCGCCCCTTTTTACTGGGTTTTTAAAGTTGTCATATTCATATGCATATGAATGTGAATAAGAGGCCTAGAAATAATCTGTTTTTATGATATGATGGGTAAGTTTCACATGATCTCTTGAATGCCATACATGTTACCAGTTTGATTTGTGGGCAACACGAAGAGTAACTTGTATTTTGTAGGCTGTGGATTCCTTTTGCACACCCATAATTAGACCATCAGGTTATCACTGGGAAATTAGTGTATGTTTTATCCATTTTCTGAATTCCATTGCAGACAGATCTGGGATGCTCTCATTTTCCCCTCTTCATTTTGTTGTATACTTTGTAGGACATTCAGCTGCTTTTTGTCTCTGCATCTTTCTACTTTGTAATTGGTATATGATCTCTACTCACTTTTTACTTGATTTCCTCCTTCTTTCTCACTTGCTTTTCTCCTTCATTCTCTTTCTACTTTTTCTTTTGCTCCTTTTTCCATATTTTGCTCTTTAATACCTCAGTTCAACTACATTTTAGTTCTGGCTGCTCGTCTTTCTTACTGTATTCTCCTAACTTAGGTTTCTTTCTACTGCTTCATTTCCTTAGTTGTGTTCTCAGTCTAGAGAACAGGGGTCAGCAAACTTAAGGACTATGGGCCAGATCGACTCACTGGTAAATAAAGTTTTATTGTGGCACAGTATGCCTGTTTATTTTTGTGCTGTCTGTGGCTGCCTCGGTGCTACAGGGATAGATTTGAGTAGTTGTAATAGAGACTATATGGCTTGCAAAGCCAAACAAAACTTATAACCTAGTCCTTTACAAAAAAAATTGCCAGTTCATGCTTTGACTCTAATCCAATATTATGTAATTTCATTAATTCCTTATTCCGTATTCCTAATTCCATTCAAATTGGATTTAGTTTGAAGAATCACTTTCTTTCCAGCTCTTTTTTCATAATAAGTAAAAAAAAAATCACATATGAGAATATTAGTTACTGGGAATGATCTCCATCATCAACTGTTTGCCCCCTCCCTTACCTACATTACCTTCCCCTTGCCATCATTACCCACTTTCCTTTGGTTTTACTAGGTGGGATATTTCACTTCCTATTCAATCTCAACTTCTCCAGTCATGCTTTTGACTGTGTTCTACCATTCCTGGATTCTTGCTCTTTTCTGTCACCTCTGTTTTTAGATTCTTTAACCTCTTCCTCTCCAGTTGGTCCTTCCCTTTAGCCTGAAAACCTATTCAAGTCCCTCTCCTCCTGAAAAGAAGTCCTTTTTGTCCTAGACTGTTATACTTACTATCCTTTCTTCCTTTTTTACTCAGACTTCTTCTATTTTCTACTGACTTATCCCATCATAATCTGCCTTTTATGTTCATAACTTAGAAGCTTGTGGGGCTACCAGCAACCTTTCATTGCTAGGTCCTTTGTACTCTTTTTCAGACTTTACTATTGATTTTGGCACTGTTGATTTCATCCTCTTTCAGAAAGCTGCTCTTCTGTTTTTCATGTATTTTATTCATCATTCCCTCTGTGCCCATTCTTGGGCTTTATATCTCTTAAAGTGCTCTTAAGTGTCTTTGTTTTCCCAGTGTTTGTTTCTTTGCCCACTGCTCTTAACCTTGTAATAGTTGTTTTATACTCTCCTAATTTCAGCTACCATATATAAGCCCATTGCCAGCATCTTTGTATGTTGCCTTTACACCATGTTGTATTATAATTAGTGTTTCTCCCCTTTTGTACTTTGAGCTCTTGGTAAATTTTTTTCATCCTTGGAGCCTAGTATAGTGTTTCTCTGCATAGGATGGGCACAATGTAAGTGTCTTTTTTGAATGAATGAAATTAGGACTTCGACACACTTTAAAAAAAAAAAAAAAAACCACTGCTTTATGTAAAGGGTGAGAAAACTAGAAGCGGTCTTACATATACAGCCTGCCAGCAAATACTTATTGAGCTCTGGATTGTGTTCGTTGCTGTGCTTGTTGCTATAGACAGTACAGAGAAATTCAAGACTTAATCTATTTTGGGTCCCTTTTGAGAACTTAGTGAAACTCTATACCCTCACCCTAGAAAAAACCGTGCACACAGACTTTTACATTTAATTCTGTAGTGTTCACAGTTCCCTAGGGGGTTCATGTACTCTGTATAAAGAAGCTCTGCTTCAGGCATTTTTATAGTTGGAGATACCAAGGCATGTGAAGGAATTCAAGAAAAATGGAATGTTATAGTGGCATTGAATTCCAAATAGAGTTCAGAGACATGAAGAATTGTATTGGTTGTAGTAGTTGGAAGAAGTTGGGGTGTGAATGTGTGATAAGAAGGAAGTGAGAAAGTCATACAGATTATTTTATTCTGGTGTGGCTCTATTGTGTTCTCATGTGGTTGTCTTGTAGGTCTAATAGAGCAGGGTCCTATGAGTAACAGAGAATGATCTCTGAAGGACACGATATTAGGAATGCCATGTCACTTTAAAGAAGAGACAGATCTCAGCTGACTATGACCTGGGAAGCCTTAAATTCTGAGGATCAATCTAAATGTGTTCTAAATGTATTTGTGGGTGGTGTTCTAGTAGGAGCAAGCAGGCCACAAGCCTTGCAGCTGAGTAGGCACATTCTTGGAGCTAGGAGTGCATGCAGTAGGCTCTGTAGTTGGGCAGGAAATGCTAATGTTGGACAGGCAAGCAACTGTAAAGTTGGAAAAGTGCTCAGATTAACAGCCTGCCCTGTGGCAGGAAGGAGGATAGGCCCTGTGGTGGGTAGGCAGATGGGATAATGGATAAGCAGGTGGTCTTGGTTGGGGGCTATCCAGGGAACTGTGTAGGAAAGTGCTGTAAAGAGGTTGGTGTGGGCCTGTGGGCATTGGACTAATTTTTCTAGTGAGCCAACTGAGTAGCTCTGTTTTAATACTCTTCTGTTAAAACTGAACCATTAGAACGTCTACCATTTCAGCTTAGCTGTGGGCTGGTAAAAGAAGGATGTGTGTCCATATTGGGGCCAAGTATTTAAGTGCAGACTGACATTTACTGAGGCCACTATGGAGATGTGTACAGAGATTATGGAGCATAAAAAAATAAATAGAAATAGTAGAACAGGTGAGGAACACTAAATGGAGTGGTTTGAGGTACACAATAAGGAAATACTGCATGCTTATTAAAATATCTTTGATTTTTAAAAATTTCATGTATGTTTCTAGGACATATAGAAACTCTGCTTTATTCTTTTTATGTATATGCCAAGATCAAAACAATAATTCTTCATGTATTAAAAACAAAATAGGGGCACTTGAGTGGCTCAGTTGGTTGAGTATTGGACTCTTGGTGTCAGCTTGGGTCATGATCTCATAGTTTGTGAGTTCAGGCCCCACGTCAGGCTCTGTGCTGACAGTGCAGAACCTGCTTGGGATTCTCTTTCTCTCCCCCTCTTCCTCTGCCCTTCCTGTACTTGCGCTCTCTCTCACAGTAAATAAACTAAAAATAAGTAAATAAAAAGCAAACAAAACCTCTAAATAAAATGGGATTTTATTTAGATAAAGTAAAAATATTTAGTACTAATAATAGGAAGGAGGTCTGACATTATTGATCACTGTTCAGCCTCGTTAATCAGCTAGTTAGTATAAAAGGAAAACGTATTCACAATAGTAACAGAACTTAGAAGAATGTAAAAATAAACATAGTACATGTGAATAGGCTGAAGATTTTTTATGAAAATACTGCTGAAGGACATAAAAGTAGATTGGACTAAATGGAGAAAACATACTGTACATTGAATGGAAATATTTGACACTGTAAAATTATCTTTTTTCCTCAAAGTAATCACTAAAGATAATATCTCTATTTTAATAGAAAGTGAGAGAATGATTCTTAAGTTTATCAAGTAACATTTATTAACAGAAGAATTTGGGAAATTTTTTTCTATAAGAGTCATGAAAGGAGGACTTGCCTTACCAAACGTTAAAATGTATTAGCATTAAAACATAGTTGTCATAGTGGCAAAGAATAGAGAATCCAGAACAGATCAAATTCATATAGTTGTATTGGTAATATAATGGTAAAGATAACCTTTAAATCTCTAGTAAAGGTAGATTAGTTAGTAAATG
Source organism: Hyaena hyaena (assembly GCF_003009895.1). Classification (NCBI taxonomy): domain Eukaryota; kingdom Metazoa; phylum Chordata; class Mammalia; order Carnivora; family Hyaenidae; genus Hyaena; species Hyaena hyaena. The sequence goes on along the minus strand of NW_024080632.1, from coordinate 5,609,315 downwards.
GTGTTGGTACATTTGGGGGGAATTAGATGCCTATTTCTTACCCATCACCGAAATAAACCCTAAATGATTAAAAAGAGAAGTAATAAAAAAAATGCAAGAGAAAATTTGTGAATTTATATTACTTTAAGATGGGGGAAGGATGTTACAAGCATGACCACCAAATCAAAAATTCATACAAGACTTAGATGTGTCTAAAAGTACCATAAATTTTAGAAGACGTGCTACAGACGTCTAATAGAATAGACGTCTAATAGAATAAAAGAAGTTTTACAAATGGCCAGTAAACATAGAAAGGTAGTCCACCTCACTGGTAAAGAAATGCAATTTCAAAGCAATGAGATATGATTTTTAATCTGTCAGCTTGCTGAATGGGAAGAGTAAGCAAGATTAATACTAGCTCATGATAGGGAATCAGAAAACAACTTATACTTTGTTAAGGGGGAATGGTTTAAGCAAAAACAAGTGCATTTTTGAGCTCTATAGTAGGTAGTTCAAATGAGTCCAGGAAGACAGTTTACTTGTCAGTGTTATATAATGCTAGTATACCCAGTTAGTTACTGTCTGCTTTTAGTTTTATTTTTTCTCTTGCTTTGAATGGTCTCAATTATGTCTTATGAATAGCACACATATAAAAAGTAGTAATAAAGCAGGACAGTGAGGGAATGTGGATAAATTGCATTTTAATTTGTTTCATTTGACTGTAAATAGAAACTGCTTTTTTACCCAGATCAAGAGAGTTTTAAGTGAGCATGTGCACTTCAACAGTTGTTCTTCTAATTTACATAAGAACAGAATGCCAATGAAACAGAAAGGTGTTTGTACAGCTGTAGGAATTGGAATGAGTTTCATTTACCAACTTTTTCTTATTTCTCAATATTTTGCTGTAAAATTAAGAGGAAATTTCTTTTTAATAGTATATTGTCAAGCTGGTTTCCATATAACACCCAGTGCTCATCCCCACAAGTGCCCTCCTCCATGCCCATCACCTCCCTTCCCCTCCCCCCCACCCCCANGTGAGTAGAGAGTTTGGAACAGTCCTTTCTCTGGTTTCTCCCTGCTTGGCTGTGACTTTGGCAGCAGCCACAAGGTCCCCTCAGTTTGTTCTTGGCATTCAAGAGTCTCTCATGGTTTGCCCCTCTCCCTCTCCCCCACTGTTTTTCCCCTTCTTCCGCAGGGTCCTCCGTTAAGTTCCTCCTAATCCTCCTGTACTTGCAAACATGGTATCTGTCTTTATCTGCCTGACTTATTTCGCTTAGCATAACACCCTAAGAGGAAGTTTTTAAAAGAATACTGAATAGTATTGACAGTTTAGTTCCCAAATTGTTTTTTGTTTCCTGAACATTTCTGAATTTACTCCCCCCCCCCTTTTTGACAAATCACTTTCTTTCCATTTTCCTTTCTCTCTTTAACTTTTGAGATGAAAACAGTACCTTTTATAAAATTGTCTAGAGGCATCTGGATTGCTCAGTCGGTTAAGCATCCGACTTCCACTCTGGTCACGATCTCACGGTTCCTGAGTTCGAGCCCCTCATTGGGGTCTGTGCTGTGACAGCTCAGAGCCTGCCTGGAGCCTGCCTCATACTCTGTGTCTCCTTCTCTCTCTGCACCTTCCCTGCTCATACTCTGTCTTTCAGAAATAAATAAACATTAAAAAAATGCTCTAACAATGATTAGACCCGTTTCATTCTAGGAGACTATAAAGACTCCTCCTCCCCCGTCAAAATGAAGTTCTGAACCAGGAGCCTAATGAAGAAGTTGAAAACTATGTCACCTCCTGATAGCCCACCCCACAAAGTATCTTTCTCTTGGCATCTTTGTTAGAGTTTCTTTTGATCTCTTTTGGGAATAATATGAAAAATAGAAATATAACATTCTGTGGAATCTGTCACTTCCAAGTTTTAAGCAAAACAAGTCTTACATAATGGTTTTCCATTTTATCTAGTTCTGTGTTACATTTATTGGGCTTTGCTGTAGAATTTGGTGTGCATTTGATTGTGTGGAGTCTTGATTATTGATACTCATTTAGATCTTTTTAAAATTTATTTTATAAGAGAGACAGAGAACAGAAGCACAGAAGAGCGGGGGAGAGGGAGGGGGTGGGGGAGGGGGAGAGAGAGAGAGAGAGAGAAAGAGAGAGAATCCCAAATAGTCCATGCTGTCAGTGCAGCCCAAGTCAGGGCTTGAGCCCACAAACCATGAGATCCTGACCTGAGCTGAAACCTAGATTTGAACGCTTAACTGACCGAGCCACCCAGGCCCTCCTTCACTTATATCTTTCAAAGAAATACAGTTTCTGGGTTTAAATTTTTACCGCTGTTGCCTGGTTGAGTTTTAAGTCTTCTACAGCAGTGTTTTAAATGGTAAAATTTCTGAACACTTCAGCCCCATTTTTAATTCTCCAAATTTAGATTTTTAAGAAAATTGCTTTTCAAATGTTATATTACTAGTTGCAGTGTTGTTGTTGTTGTTTTTTAATTTTTTTAACGTTTATTTATTTTTGAGACAGAGAGAGACAGGGCACGAGCTGGGGAGGGGCAGAGAGAGAGGGAGACACAGAATCTGAAACAGGCTCCAGGCTCTGAGCTGTCCGCACAGAGCCCGATGCGGGACTCGAACCCACAGACCACGAGATCATGACCTGAGCTGAAGTCGGATGCTTAACCGGCTGAGCCACCCAGGCGCCCCAGTTGCAGTGTTTTTATGTTATGTAGTGGGTTAGCAAAAATAAGATTAAACATTTTTTCTTAAAAATATTTTGCCTGAAGTTTAAACTAGAGAATCCAGTATATACATTTTACAGAGTTTATGAATCAGGAGAGTAAGAACTGCTTTTTAATATTTAAGTTGTATATATTTTTCTCTCTGGGATTTTACAAATATTTTGTCATAGTACTGTTAAATATAATCATTTTATATAAGGAGAGTATGAAGTTTCTTAATCGTTAATACATTTTGGCATAAATTGGTGTTAAATAGAGCTACTGACCCTAAACACTTTAAACTTTTGATCGAATATTGTAGCATCAGAAGCATTTGTAGGGCCATTTATTGTGGAAGCCCTCTACCCTGTACACTTTCTAAATGGTGCATTGTTTAAGATTGTCCTGTTTCCTCCTTAACATTCTAGGCTTATCTATTGGGCATCATAAGTGGGACAGAGAGAGATTAAATTGCAACATGTGTTCAATAACAACACTATTTAGAGTTTGCTTTTCTTTTCTTTTTTATGTTTATTTTAGAGAGAGAGAGAGAGCATGAGCAGGGGAGGGGCAGAGAAAGAGGGGGACAGAAGATCCAAACTGGGCTCTGCGCTGACAGCAGAGGGCCCAATGCAGGACTTGAACTCATGAACTATGAGATATGACCTGAGCCAATGTCGGACGCTTGACTGACTGAGCCACCCAGGCACCCCAGGGTTTGCGTTTCCACATCAGTTGATTGTTTCCAGACTTTGGTCTAAAGGGTACTTAGGGCAGGGGCGTTGGTTTTCTTTCTCTCTTTCTCTGCCCCTCCCCTGCTCGTGCTCTCTTGCATGCACTCTCTATCTCTCCAAAATAAATAAACTTAAAAAATTAAAAAAAAAAAAATAGAGCCATACAGTATGTGGCCTTTTGTGGCAGGCTTGTTTTACTTAATATGTGTGTTAAAGGTTTATCCATCCAAGTGTCAGTGCATCTTTTTTCATTACCAAATAATATTCCATTGTATGGGTATACTGTATTTTTATTGGCATATAAATAACATGCAATGTTATATCAATTTCAAGTGTACATCACATTGATTCAGCAATTCTGTACATTATTCAGTGCTCACCATGATAGGTATAGTGGAGTCCCCATACATAGTTACAGTATTACTTCCTCTATTTCCTATGCTGTACTTTTCAGTTCTATGACTTGAAGTTTGAGTCCCTTATGTGCCCTTCTTATCGCCTCACTGGCAACCACCAGTTTGTTCTGTGTTTATTAGCTTTCTGTTTTTTGTTTAAAAAAAATTTTTTTAGTGTTTATTTATTTTTGATTGGGAGGGAGGGGCAGAGAGAGAGAGGGAGACACAGAATCCAAAGCAGGCTCCAGGCTGTGAGCTATCAGTGCATAGCCTGGCATGGGGCTTGAACCCGTGAACTATGAGATCATGACCTGAGCTGAAGTTGGATGCTCAACTGGTGCCCCTGTTTTTGTTTTTTAATTTTATTTTTAAAATTTTGTTTGTGTTTATTCATTTGTTTTGTCTTTTATATTCCACATAAAAGTGAAACCATATGGTATTTGTTGTTGTCTGACTTATTTCACTTAGCATAATGTACTTTAGGTCCATTCTGAATATACATTTTAGTTAACCATTTATCAGTTTATGGACGTTTCAGTTGTTTCTGCTTTTTGATTGTCGTGAATAATGCTGCTAGGGTCATTGATGTACTGATTCTTGTTTGGATATTTTGTTTTCATTTCTTTTGGGCATATACTTAGGGGGTGGAATTGCTCAGTCATATATGATAACTCAAAGTTTAACCTTTTGAGGGTACTGCTGGCATGGATTTTCAGAGTGGCTATATAATTTTACCATCCCATCAACAGTGTGTGAGGGCTCCAGGTTTTCCATAACTTCATCATCAGTTGGCTGTCTTTTTTATTACAGCTATCCTGTTGTGTAGCTGTGAAGTAGTATCTCATGTGGTTTTGCATTTCTGTAGTGATTAACGATGTGAATCTTTTCATGTGCTTATTGAAAACGTGTACATCTTTGGAAGAAGGTCCTTACAGATCTTTGCCCACACTTTAGATTGTCTTTTATTACTGAGTTGTAAGAATTCCTTAAATATTCTGGATACCATTTGCCTCCTTATCAGACATCGTTTGCAGATATGTTTTCCTCGTTGTATGGGTTGTCTTTTAACTTTTGTGTACTTTAAAGCACAACAGGTTTCAGTTTGGATGAAGTCCAATTTATCTTTGTTTTCTTTTTTGTTGGTGCTTTTTGTGTCATATTTAAGCAAATTGCTTACTCCAAGATTAAGAGGATTTGTTCCTCTGCTTTCCTGTAAGATTTTTTATTTTTTTTAAATATTTTTTATTTATTTCTAGGAGAGAGAGAGAGAGAGACAGCGTGAGCAGGGGAGGGTCAGAGAGAGGGGGAGTCACAGACTGAAACAGGCTCCAGGCTCTGAGCTGGCAGTCAGCACAGAGCCCGACGCGGGGCTCGAACCCACGAACCGCAGGATCATGACCTAAGCGAAAGTCGGACGCTTAACTGACTAAGCCACCCAGGCGCCCCTCCTGTAAGATTTTTATAGTGTTAGCTTTCATATTTAGGTGTCTGATCCATTTTTAGTTAATTTTTGTATAAAGCCTGAGGTAGGGCTCCAGCTTCATGGTTTTACATGTGCATATCCAAGTATAGTATGTTGAAAAGACTGTTCTTTTTCCCATTGAACTGTCTTGGCACCTTTGTTATTGAAGTTCCATTGATTATAAATGTAAAGATTTGTTTATGGAGTTATATCCCATAGATTTATATTACTATCCTTATGCCAGTATTATACTGTTGGGGTTATTATACTTTTGTAGTAAGTTTTGAATTCAAGTGTTGGTTTTCTAAGTGTATTTTTTTCAAGAATGGCTATTCTGGGTTCCTTGCATTTCCATGGGAATTTTAGGATCATCTTGTCAATTTCTGCAAAATGACAGCTGAGGTTTAATAGGGATTGCATTGAATCTGGAGATACTTTGGGGGGGTATGTTACATAATTCTTCTTGTCCAAGCATGTGATACATCTTTCCGTTTATTTAGGTCATCTTTAATTTTTCTTCAGAAATGCTTTGTACTTACTATGGTACAAGTTTCACACTTCTGTTGGTAGCTTTATTCCCAAGCTTTTTTTTTTTTTTTGATAAAAAATATCCAGAATGGTGGCTCAGTGGCTGAAGTCTCTGACTGTCATGATCTCATAGTTTGTGGGTTTGAGCCCCGTGTTGAGCTCTGTGCTAATAGCTCAGAGCCTGGAGCCTACTTTATATTCTGTGTTTCCCTCTCTCTCTGCCCCTTCCCCACTCACACTGTGTATCTGTCTCTCTCTCAAAAATAAACAAACATTAAGAAATAATCTAAAATGGAATTTGTTATTGTAAATGGAATTTAAAAATTGTTTTTCATTTTCAGGTTAGAGCAATATTGTTTTACAATAAGTTTTTATATCTAATAAAAAATCTTTCTTTTGACTCTTAGTAGGATAGACACTAAATTTTAAGCTTGAAGTGAGAACATACTTTGAATTTGTTTGCTAGGCTACCTGTTTTGATTTATTAATTTTCCACTGATCATGCCATTTATGCGTGTCTGCTTCCTTCTTTGTAATAACCAAAACAACTTTGTAATTAATATTTTATTTTAGGGGGTCAGCTATTTATTGTATTTCAAAGGGACAAGATTTTATAGAACAACTTCTGGAGATAAAAGTGAAAACTTTCTTTCCTTTGAAGTAAATGATAAAGTAGAATGGTCATTCATTCTACAGTAAGAGTGGACAACCCAAAATACCTAGTATAGATTGACTCTTAGAGACTATGTAAGCTGAGCTGGATTTATCCTTTTAGCTCATAATATACTTCTAAAGAAGTCCCATCCTTTTCTTCCATCCTGTTTCTTCAACTGCTTGTAGTGAAATAACAGAGACACAGGGATTATTTTGGCTTATATTTGGGAAGAAAGTTACTGTTTTCTTCCTTTTACCTTGCTTTATAAACTTTTCCTCGATAATGTCACATCCTCATTCTTTTCTTCCTCTCTGTTCCCCTGGATAGTTTGTATCCAAACATTACTGTAATTTCCTAGTTAACATCCTTCAGATCCTGTCACTTCCAGTGAGTCTTGGACGTTAGCACAAAGAAATTCTTAAGCATTGCTTTTATTTTCATTGCTTACTCAAAAATCTACAGTAGACCCTATTGCTTACAAAATAAAGTTGGGAGGCTATACCTGGGCATTCAGGGCCCTTCCCAGGAGGAACTTCTCTTTTTCCTTCTTTTTTATTTTAGAGACAAAGAGTCACAGTGAGCGGGGTGGGGTTTGGCAGAGAGAGAGAGAGAGAGAGAATCCTTAGCAGCCTCCATACTCAGTGCGGAGCACATTGCCTGGCTCAGTTCCACAACTTGAGCTGAACTGAGAGTCAGACGCTAAACCAGCTGAGCCACCCAGGTGCCCCAGACTACTAAAATTTACTGTTGTATTTATAGCACAGAATAGTTTGTTTTTCCCCTGCCTCCAGTGAAATGTCCTGTTGAATTCCATTAACAACCAGGTGGTGGTGAGAGAGGAAAGTTGGGAAGGAGGTGGTATTCTAGAAACTTAACATATCCAGCTTTCCCTTTTGTCTGCTGAGGTACCCTTAAGAAATCATAAGGTTACATGGAACAGAGTTGGAGAGCCAGTTGTCTGCCTAATGTACTCAATACTCAGCATTCCAAAACTGTGTGTGTGACATCTTTTTTCTCCTAATGCATTATAATTTTCTGCAGTTTAGAAACATGTTAGTAGAACCTGGGATGTGTACTCCCCATGGTGTCTAGCATTAATGTCGTACAGATAGAAGGTACCCAACATACATCTATTTTTCAACTGATATTTTAAAAAGTTTATTATACTCACTACATTCAAATCAGGGGAAAACTAGTTTGATTTTTTTTCCCCCTTACGTAGACATATTGCCATTAGACTATTAGAAACTGTAATTTTTCCACTCATTTTCAGGAGACTAAAGAAAGCAGTTATTTCTAGCCAAATCTAAAAATAGCTTTCCTACAACATGACGTATCCAGATTATATATTTCTTATAGAAGATTGCTTCTAGGCAATCTTAGGCATTTTAGTATCCTTTTAAAATATTAAAAACAAAATCCCAAGTGTTAAGTTTAAAAATAAGGCCCAGATGATTCTTACACAAGAGAGAAAAGACAGAAGCACAGCCAAAGGAGTTAAGTATTAAAACATACATACGTACAGTCTCTTTGAAGTTACTTTAAAATAATTTGCAACTTCAAAATAATTTGCCTTTCGTATTGTGTGTGTTATAAATGCATACATATTTGGATTTATATCAATATATACAATGTATTCATTTGTGAAGAGTAGTATCAAATTAACTTGAGTTCAGTTTGAAACCATAAGATTAAAGGCTACCATACCATAGAGAATCATTTATTTTTATTTTTGTGCTAACCAGGGTAAAAACAGCCCCCTTTCTGCTTGTGGGTCACAAAACTCATTTTCCTTTCTTAGTGCCCTAGAGGCAAAGATAGGATTAATTGGTTCTTCTCTGTTTGAAAAAAATGACATCCTTTTCTATTAAGGTAGGAAATTATTTTTAAATGACTTAAAATTTTGTATAAGATTTAGGGATACAGGTGGTTGGCCTTCTGTTGTTAATTTTGCGGTGGTGTGTCCTATCCTGTACAGTGTTGTTAGGTGTCATGGGACTGTGTACCAGTGTGTTCTCCTTTATGTTAATCTCTCCATCTACTGGAAAGTCACAGTTTTGCCACTTTTGGCTTTCATTTTATTTACACAAGACTTTTTTTAAAATTAAGATTTTATTTTTAAGTAATTTCTACACCCAACATGGCACTTAAATCCTCAACCCCAAGATTTAGAAGTCATATTCTCCACTTACTGAGCCAGCTAGACACCCATACACAAAATACTTTTTTTTTTAGCTCTTTAAGAGAAATTTTAAAAATATTTATTCATTTTTGAGAGAGACCGAGCACAAGCGGGGGAAGGGCAGAGAAAGAGGGAGACCTAGAATCCAAAGCAGACTCCTGGCTCCCAGCTGTCAGCACAGAGCTCAACTTGGGGCTTGATCCCACGAACCTTGAGATCATGACCTGAGCTGAAGTTGGATGCTTAACTGACTGAGCCACTCAGTCACCTCTACACAAAAGACTTTGAAAGACAGGTGTTTGGTTGAGAATTTCACCTGCTGGGGCAAGAAGAGATTATAAGTAAAGATGGCTCTGTTACTACTCTTGGTGGGAGCTGGTGTATATGCGCTGCAGAGCTAGATAGAGCCTGGTTTCCTGTCCTGACCCTGCCGTGTTTGAAGTCAGGTTGAGCTATATTTTGTTTCTAATAATTTATATTAGCTTTTCCCAATTTCCTGTCTCTCCCCAAATTTTTCAGGTAAAGAAAAACTTAAGGACTAAGTTTTATGGATCTAACCTCAGAGATTTGAATTTTGCAATTATATAATGTCATCTCTGTGGTATATCAGATAAACTACTTTTAGCATTTAAAAAAATATATTTATTTTGTGTGAGAGAGAGATTCTCACGAACAGTGAGATCATGACCTGAGCTGAAACCGAGAGTTGAACTCTTAACTGACTGAACCACTCAGGCGCCCCTTAGCATTTTAAATATTAAATAGTTCTGTTTGATATGCCTAGAATTAAAATTAGAAAATAGTTGTGGTCATTCATAATGGAAGGTATCTACTGCTGGATTTTTTAGTAGGCAAGTGCTGTTTTCTGGTGTATTTTATAATAATAACTGTAACTGATTGGTATTTAGAACAGAGGGGTATAAACCTTTGAAGTGCATTCAAGTTTCCCATAGTTTTGTGTCTGGGACCCTGATACCTTCACATGTTTTGGAAATGGTAGATTTTGCAATAATTAATTCTCAGGTTGGTCATTTGGAACCGAACACTATTCTTGTGTAAACTTAAGTCTCCTAAGTTCCGTTACTTCAATACCTTTCATTTCTATCTTATTTTAGCAGCCTGCTTTCATGACTTTGTCATCATTTATAACTGCTTTTCTTCCATAGTGCCCCCCAAGATCTGCTCTGACCATGGTCAACTTAACCTTTACTCTTCTACTCCCTTTTTTCCTGTCCCTTTCAGGACTCCAACCTGTCTCTGGCTTTTTTTTTTTTTTTTTAAATGAAAAAATAGGGTCATCTGTTTGATCCTCCTTTGGCCTTCCCCTTTTAAACTTCTTTCTGTCTGCTCCTCCTGTAGCTTAGCCTGTTGGGTGTAGCTGGCGAAAATCCCATTGTGATGCTGGTTCATTAGGAATATAGCGTGATTTCTAGCTCTTGCTGAACTTTGGGGAGGGTTCAACAGGCCTTTTTTTTTTTTTAAACCTGTTTCTGCAGCCTTTATGATCACCTTCTCTGGTTCCTTACTCTGTCACCTCATTTCCTTTATCTACCACAGAATGTTCTTTCTTCTTCTTTTTAGAACATATAGGCAGAGTCTTTAACCTGGATCCATGGATTCCCAAATGGTTCATGGGAAGGATTCAGGGCCTTGGTAAACTTAGATGGGAAAGAATATTACATCTTTGTTTTCACTGACTTGTGATCGAAATTTAGCATTTCTAGGTGCCTGGCTTGCTCAGTCAATGGAGCCTGTGACTCTTGATCTTGGGGTCATGAGTTCGGGCCCCACCTTGGGTATAGAGATTACTTAAAAACAAACAAGAAATTTATCATTTCTTTCTGTTAATAAATCATTAGTATTAGCACTGTCTGCGACTTTAGCACCTACAGAACTCAGTTAATTTCATATCGTTTGTAGGGATGTGGATATCTTGACATAGTACTTAATGCTCCTCAACTTTTGAAAATTATAGTATTAAATTTGCTGTTAGTAAAGAAGCATGTGTATTACTGTTGTACTGATGTGGTTTTTCAGATTTTGATGTCTGCATTTCATGACTTCCTATTGATTTTAAACATTTAAATCCATAGGCTCCCCTCAAATGCTAAGGGGAGTCTGAGGATAAAAGAAAGGTTAGAAATCCCTAATCTAAATAGAGGTTTCCTGTGCCCCATCTCCCTGCATTTCTCTCCTTATTATTTTATTATTTTTAAGTAAGATGTGTGCCCAACGTGGGGCTTGAACTCAGGACCCCAAGATCAAGAATCACATGTTCTAGTGGGACACCTGGGTGGCTCAGTCGGTTCAGCATCTGACTTTGCCTCAGGTCATGATCTCACGGTTCATGGGTTCGAGCCCCATGTTGGGCTCTGTGCTGACAGCTCAGAGTCTGAGGCCTCCTTCAGATTCTGTGTCTCCCCCTCTTTCTGACCCTCCACTGCTCACACACTCTTTCTCTCAACTGGGGGGGGGGCGGGGGGGGAAAATTAAAAAAAAAAAATTAAAAAAAAAAAAAAGAATCACATGTTATGCTGACTGAGCCAGCCAGGCCCTCTCTGCCACCCTCTGAATTTCTCTCTTATTCCTTTTTCTCCCTCCTGCCTGAAAACACCTTCTCTTGTCTCCTTTTTGTTATTACTCTCCATACCACCTTGGCCCCTTACTGTGTTCATTATTCCCATCTTGTTTCTGGTTTGTTTTTTTTTTCTTTTCTAGCATGTATCTTGTTTTAATACTTTGCAGAAATATATGTAGATAAAAACCTCAGTAACCTCTAGTATGTGTAGTCTTTGTATAATAGATCATTTTTGTTAATTGAAGATTTGCCATATTCAGTATTGAATATGGTTCAGTTGAATATGGTTAACATACAGTGTTCTGTTACATGTACATGTAGATTTACATGTACAATATAGTGATTCAACAATTCTATACATTTTTCAGTGCTCATCAAAGTAAATGTTCTCTTAATCCTGATCACTGTTTGACCCATTCACCTTCCCCCGCCCACCTCCTCTGTAGTAACCATCAGTTCTCTGTAGTTAAGAGTTGTGTTTGTGTCTGATTTTTTGTTTGTTTGTTCCCTTTGTTCATTTGTTTCTTAAATTCCATGTATGGGTGAACTCATATGGTATTTGTCTTTCTCTGACTTTTTTCAATTAGCCTTATACTCTCTAGAGTCACCCATGTTGTTGCAAATGGCAAGATTTCATTCTTTTTATGGCTAAATAATATTCCATTGTATATACCACCTGTTTATTCATTCATGTATCAGTAGACACTGGGCTAGTTCCATAATTTGGTTATTGTAAATAATGCTGCAATAAACAGAGAGGTGCATGTATCTTTTAGATTTAGTGTTTTCATATTCTTTTGAGTAAATACCCAGTAGTATTGTGTGGTAATATTATTTTTAATATGTGAGGGAACCTCCACACTTTTCTTCACAGTGGCTGCACCACTTTGCATTCCCAACAGTACATAAGGGTTAAAAAATTTTTTTTACTTATTTATTTAAAAAAAATTTTTTTTAATGTTTTATTTATTTCTGAGAGAGAAAGAGAGACAGCATGAGCAGGGGAGGGTCAGAGAGAGAGGGAGACACAGAATCTGAAGCAGGCTCCAGACTCTGAGCTGTCAGCACAAAGCCTGATGTGGGCTCGAACCCACAAACCATGAGATCATGACCTGAGCCGAAGTCGAATGCTTAACCGACTGAGCCACCCAGGTGCCCCTACTTATATATTTTTAAAGAAAAGGGGCACTGCCTGGCTGGCTTACTTGGTGTAGCATGCGACTTTTGATCTTGGGGTCCGGAGTTTGAGCCCCACCTTGCACGTAGGGATTACTAAAAAAAAAACAAAACTAGGGGTGCCTGGGTGGCTCAACCAGTGAAGTGTCTGAGTTCAGCTCAGGTCATGATCTCACGTTCGTGGGTTCAAGCCCCGCATCAGGCTCTGTGCTGACAGCTCAGAGCCTGGAGCCTGCTTCAGATTCTGTGTTTCCCTCTCTCTCTGACTCTCCCCAGTCTGTTCTGTCTCTCTATTTCTCAAAAATAAAGAAATGTAAAATAAAAAAAAAAAAAATAGTGCCCAAGGGTTTTTCACATCCTTGCCAATACTTGTTTCTTGTGTTGTTAATTTTAGCCATTCTGACCGTATGAGGTGATATCTCATTATGGTTTTGATTTGCATTTCCCTGATAGTGATGTTGAGCATCTTTTTGTGTATCTGTTAGCCATCTCTATGTCTTCTTTGGAGAAATATCCATGTTTTCTTCCCTTTTTTAAAGTTTTTATTTTTATTTTTTTTTTTTAGCACCAGTATGGGAGAGGGTCAGAGGGAGAGGGAGAGAATCTGTGGGGCTGAATCCCATGACCCTCGGATCATGAACTGAGCGAAACGAAGATTTGGATGCTCAGCTGACTAACACCGCCCCCCCACCCCCCACCCAGGCACCCCTCTGCCCATTTTTTAATTGGTTTATTTGTTTTGGTGTTGAGTTGTAGACGTTCTTTATTATTTTGGATTCTTCTTAAAGTTTTTTAGTGTTTAGGTTTAAGAGCGCGAGAGAGCAGGGGAGGGGCAGAGAGAGAAGGAGACACAGAATCTGAAGCAGGCTCTCAGCAAAGAGCCCAATGTGGGGGCTTGAACCCACAAACTGCGAGATCATGACCTGAGCTGCACTCAGGTCACTTAACTGACTGAGCCACATAGGTACCCCTATTTGGATACTTTTTCTTGGATAGGTTGTTTGCAAATACTTTCTACTCAGTAGGTTCTCTGTTAGTTTTGTTGTTTCCTTTTTTTCTTTTTTTTTTAATGTTTATTTTCAGTGAGAGAGCGAGCAGGGCAGGGGCAGAGGAAGAAGGAGTAGGCTCTATACTGTCAGCACAGAGCCTGGACGTGGGACTTGCTCTCATGAACTGTGAGATCATGATCTGAGCTGAAATCAAGAGTCTGTCGCTTAACTGACTGAGCCACCCCTGATTATTTCCTTTGTTGTACAGAGCTGTTTTGATATAGTACCAGTAGTTCATTTTTGCTTTTGTTAGTGTCATAAAAATTACTTCCTGCGCTTCCTTCTAGGATTTTTAGGGTTTCAGGTTCCACATTTAGATCCTTAATCCATTTTGAGTTTATTTTCATTTATGGTCTAGTTTCATTCCCCATCTTGTTTCTTTTTACTGTTCTTTAATATTATCTGTGTAGTGTGTGGTTTAGCATATGTTTATAGTGTAAAACGTCATATAGAACAGAGGAGTGTAAAATGAGAAGGTAATCTGCCCCTGGCTTCCAATTCCACTACCCTGGGGAAGTCCATGGACTAGTGTGTACTTTGGAAAATTTTTATCTTTAATGATACTCAAGTCTATCTTAGAACTAACGCTTTACTTCCCCCTACTAAATTTCTGCTTATGTTTTTAAAGGCATAGATCAGCTGTCACTTTTAAAGCCATAGCCTTTTGTTCCTAGAACTTATGTTTCAGTATTTCTTATATTAGATTCAAAAAGATTTGCTTCATGTCTGTAACTACTCTCCTACACCTGAGAGCTCCTTCAGGAAAAGGCAGAGATTGTGTCTTAGGCCCTAGCCTCTCCAAACTCAGTGACCAGACACTGTAGGTAGTACTCAGTAAATGTTAAGAATGAATAAATGGCCACTTAGTTTCTAGGTTGGCACTTGATACTCTGTTTAAAATGGTCCACATATAACTGATGGTATATGATGAGAAAATATTTTTTAAAGTTCTCAAAAAAATGTCACAGTATTCTTAATTGATCAAAACAGAACAATAAGCTTTGGAATCAATTTTAAAAAATTGATCTAGAACTTCAGTGTGTTAAAGCAGAATAGTTGAGAGATGAAATGGGCAGCCTAGGGTTTTGGCGAAGACTTTTCTGGAAGCACATTTGACTCTTTATTACTGGTGTTAAGTCTGGTACTGACTTTTAAATTTCATCTAGTTTTATATCATTGTGTGGTTTTAATTTAAATTTATATTAACTCATAGTGTGTCATTAGCATTTCACTTATTTCACTGCTATTCTGATCCTTTAATTTTTTTTTTTAATGTTTTATTTATTTCTAGGAGAGAGAGAGAGAGACAGCGTAAGCAGGGGAGGGTCAGAGAGAGAGGGAGTCACAGACTGAACAGGCTCCAGGCTCTGAGCTGGCAGTCAGCACAGAGCCCGACGCGGGGCTCGAACCCACGAACCGCGAGATCATGACCTAAGCGAAAGTCGGACGCTTAACCGACTAAGCCACCCAGGCGCCCCTATTCTGATCCTTTAAAAGATTCTCAGACAACTGATTTTTCAGAATCATAATTGGGAGGTAAAAGAGGAATAACTGAGGAGCAGAGCTTATATCCTGTTTTCTGGGTGTGGAGCTAAGGGGTATTCGAGGTGATGCTTTATTTGAAACACCTCCCCCCTCCCCCTCCCCTCCCCCTCCCCCTTCCCCTCCCCCCCCCTCCTCCCCCCCTCCCTTCCTTCCACCTTCCCTCCCTCCCTCCCAGTTTTTAAAGTTTAATTTTATTTTCGAGAGAGAAATAGCATGAGCAGGGGAGGGACAGAAAGAGAAGGAGAGAGAGAATCCCAAGCAGGCTCTGTGCCGTCAGCACCCAGCCGTGGGACTCAAACTCAGGAAATCTCAGGGTCCTAACTGTGAGATCATGACCCGATCTGAAACCAGGAGTCAGACTGAGCCACCCAGGTGCCCCAAAACACTTCTTATTACCACCAGGTGGCACCACTGGCCCACGGTGACTAGGTTTCTGTCTAGAATCCGAAGGGAAGGTTTTGAGAGCCCATCACTGGGGGGTAATAACATAGACGGGTTTGCAGGTGTGTGTGTTGGAGGAAGATACTTGTGTACTCTTTTCCTCTCTAGTCTAGAGATTTTGGTAAACAGTGTGTATAAGGCAGGGAATGAAGCACATGAAGAATTTAAACCTTTATTATCTTAGCTGATAGTTTTTATTATTTTTCTTTTTTTTCTTTCTATACTTGTAGTTCCTTCAGAAACAGGTAACATTTTTCTGACAGCCTCTTTGTATTCTTGCATCTTGCTTTTATAATGGTTTTGTTTCTTACCATAGAGGATAATGGAATATTAACATACTCTTACATGACATTGGGAAAATTTGCATGCAAATTGCCACAGTTGCAATTAGATTATAGCAAATTAATTTTCCAAACTTTGCAGAATCCTGGCTACAGCATTGTACTATTTAATTCCAATGTTGTTTTTCAAAAATCCAAACATCGGGAGCCTGAGTGGCTCAGTTAGAGTGTCTGACTCCTGATTTTGGCTCAGGCCATGATCTCAGAGTCATGAGATTGAGCCCTGCATCAAGCTCGGCTCTGGTTGTGGAGTCTGCTTCAGATTCTATCTCTCCCTCTCCCTCTTTCTCTTTCCAAGCTGCTGTGCATGCATGCCCGTGCTCTCTCAAAAAATCCAAATATTGAATTTTCAGAATTTACAGTATTAGATATTGTTCACAGTGGAGAACGAAATATCTAGGTCTTGCATCCTTCTAGCTGATAATAGAGTGTTGACCTGAGATACATATTTATGACCAGGGTTTTCCCCAATATTTTAACATTATAGCTTCATTTTTGTGCTTTCTACTTCTGTTCATCTTTTTTACATCTTTTTCTAAGTCTTTACTCATCTTTATTTAAAACAAAATTTTTTTTTACATTTATTTATTTTTGAGAGAGTATGAGCAGGGGAGGGCAGAGAGAGAGAGAGAAAGAGAGAGAGACAGAATCCGAAGCAGGCTTCAGGCTCTGAGCTGTCAGCCTAGAGCCTGACGTGTGGCTCAAACTCACGAACCAGGAGATCATGACCTGAGCCGAAGTCAGACGCTTAACCGACTGAGCCACCCAGGTGTCCCTTTACTCACCTTTAAAAAGGGACTTTCTGTGGTGCCTGTTTTTTTTTTTTTTTTTTTTTTAAATATTTTTTAATTTTGAGGGAGAGAGAGAGAGAGACACTGAGTGTGAGTAGGGGAGGGGCAGAAGGAGAGGGAGATAGAATCTAAAGCAGGCTCTAGGCTCTGAGCTGTCCACACAGAGCTCAGCTTTAGTTGGTTAAGTGACTGACTCTTGATTTTGGCTTATGTCACGCTCTCCTGGTTCATGGAGCCCCATGTCAGGATCTGCCCTGACCTTGGGGAGTCTGCTTGGAATTACCCCTCCCCCCATCTCTTTCTCTTTCTCTCTCTCTCGCTCTTGCTCTCTCTCGATCTTCCCTGCCCCTTCCCTGCTCATAGGTTCACTCTCTCTCAAATAAATAAACTTCAAAAAATAAGTAAAAAGACTTTCTTTTGGGGAGGTTTTAAAATCAATAAATATTATTAAGAGAGAAACAACGTCTTTTCCCCTTTTCTGCCTTGAACACTATCGTGCTAAATAACCACATGTGAGTAGCTAATTCCTTTTACAAGATTGGTATTGTAAACGGAAGATTTAAGATGATAATGTAGTATTGAAAAAAAAAAAGGGTTACTTAATAATGGACTCTTAATACAGCCTAAATTGTGATCAGCAGATTAAAACTTGGTTCAATGAAATGTTAGATGCTTGTTTCTGCATTGGCTCCTATTCAGGGGTCCTTTTTGGTTTTGTGTAGGATAATACTGAGAAAAGTATATTTATCAATTTGAGGACCCCTCGACTCAGTCCTTGTCTTTCCTAAACCCTTTGACAAACACACATAGGCACCTCAGTGAGAATAAGTCCATTTATGTGGTTCTGTAAAAATATCTCTTGCTGCTTTGAGCTTTTAATTTCTTGAGTTAAAAGAGTATCGTCTTTAATTCTGGGTTTCCATGTAAGAAATGCTTTATGCAATGAAGTGGATTCTTTTCAAAAAAACTAGTGTAATTAAAACATGAATAGGATCAGCAGCATAAATTAATAATCATATTGCTTATCGCAAAAGAGGACATACATGACTGGTTTGGAATTTTCCTGTATTCTCGTTTTCTGTTCTAGTTTTGTGAGAAAATAGGAAATTTCAGCATCCTAATGTAAGTTATTATTGATGTTCTCTTGAAGCTTTACATATTCTTGAAAATCAACATGGCAAAATAACTTTTACCAAGAATTCGTACAACTGTAAGGTGATATAGAATATGGCTTGTGTCAGGTGAATGTCATGTAAAGCCAAGATTTTAGGGCCATTAGTGTCTTCCATCTGAAGGTGGAATTATGAAGACAGCATTAATCTATTAGAACCTCTTAGCTTTCCCAAGGTGCAGTCGTCTACCAGTGGATGGTCAGTCCCACTCTGAGCTGAGGCCTGCTGTTCTTGGGATCCCCCTTGTTATGCTTTTAGCTCTTACAGTTGCTAGTAATGGGAGCTGCAGAGCTGGAAGCTAAGCTCACAGGTGCAGTTACACTTTTATTTCCTGGTGTGCATATGCGCATACACCCATCCATCCCTAGTTTGGGATGAGAGGAGGTAAGAGCTAGTAGTGACACTAGGCTTGTAGTGACGTGTAAATTTGCTGGCTCAAATTTCTTTGGAATCACCTTGCCCACTAGGGAGCCAATGACCATTATAGAAGTCATACCAAATAAAATTCCCTCTGGAATTGTCTCTATTCAGAGACAGAGCTGTTGATTCTTCCTTTTCTCCAACTCGTTGGTGGCAGCTTATAGTAAGGGTGAGGGCATAGTGATTGGGAGCTAGTCCTTCTAGCGGAAGTATGATTCTGTAGCCCTGTGCTAGGTGATAACCCTGTGGCCCAGCCATTTAAATGCAAATCTATATCTTCAAAGCATTTTCAAGTACTCTTATTGCCCAAGTAGACTTTTACTTACCTGGTCCTAGCACCTACTAGAGATAAATGTTCTTTGCTGGACAGCAGCTATTACATATTTCCTGTCAGCTGAGCATAGTAATGCTCTCACAAGCCAGTGCTCCTTGGTAACGTTAGTCAGAGGAGAAGAGGACACAGTAAGTGAGAAAGTGGTGGTGGGAAGTCCAGGTAGATAGGCCTGCCATCTGAACCTTCTGCGGACTGATGACACTGTAGGGCCTGAACTTTGTAATGAGTGGCTATAGGAAAAAATGGATTCTACATAGTGTTTGGTCACTAAGACTGGCTTCAGTTACTAATGGCAAGAGTACGTTAGGATATTGACCTCTGCGTGTAGACTTGGATTCAGAAGTTAAAGTATCTCCTTATGTCTGGCTGTCTCTCTGAGATTGTATCTAATTGATGGATCCATTAAGCAGAAATCCTGTTTTACGTTGGATTGATAAAGATCTTTTGGATCACTTCTGCAACACAAAGTACAGTAATTATTTTTAATATAATGACTTGTGTGAATACATTAAAACATTTCATGTGGCTTAAAATTATTTGGGAAGAACATACCTTCACTGAAAGTTTTTTGAAGATTATAGTATTAGAAGCATTATAGATCTGAAAGCATACCATTACTGTTATTTTTTCTATATGATAATTATTTTTCACATACCTCTGTTGATAATTTGTGTGTGTTAGTGTAACCTATTGTCTGGCTGTATGATCTTTCAACTAAGTCCATCTTCTGCAGATGCTTTTACTGACTCTGCTATCAGTGCTAAAGTGAATGGTGAACACAAAGAGAAGGACCTGGAGCCCTGGGATGCAGGTGAACTCACTACCAGTGAGGAATTGGAGGCTTTGGAAAATGACGTAGTAAGTAAAGTCTTTTCGCTTAGTATTAGACTATGGTCATGTCATGTGATGTGGTGTGGCCTCCTGTCATTTTGTTTTAGTTTAAGTATATTGTCATCACTGTAGCAGATGTATTTAAAGCATCAGTTTTATTGTCTAAATAGAGGCCACTTCCCACACTTACGAATTATTTCTATGTTTTTAAAGTAAAAAGGAACAAGCAGCTTACAGATTTATTTCTTTAAAAAAATTTTTTTTAATGTTTGTTTATTTTTGAGACAGAGACAGAGCACAAGCTGGAGAGGGGCAGGGAGAGAGGGAGACACAGAATCTGAAACAGGCTCCAGGCTCTGAGCTGTCAGCACAGAACCCGGTGCGGGGCTCAAACCCATGGACCATGAGTTTATGCCCTGAGCCGAAGTCGGCCACTTAACTGACTCAGGCACCCAGGCGCCCCGCAACTTGCAAATTTAAATTGGGAAGCATGGGAAACTGGAAATGCTGGCGTGTTTTGCTTTGAATGCTTTACAGAAGAAGGCAGCCTAAGAAAGGGGTGTCTTAATTGTTGACTTTACCTAGAGGTAAGGTCAAAGGATGACTCTAAGGCTTCTTGTTTGAGGAAGAGGTACTCACTGTTAAGATACATAGTCCACATGGGGCGCCTGGGTGGCTTAGTTGGTTAAGTGACCCACTTTCGCTTAGGTCATGATCTCGTGGTTCGTGGGTTCGAGCCCCGCGTTGGGCTCTGTGCTGACTGCCAGCTCAGAGCCTGGATCCTATTTCGGAGTCTGTGACTCCCTCTCTCTCTGACCCTCCTCTGCTCACACTGTCTCTCTCTCTCTCTCTCTCTCTTTCTCTCTCCTAGAAATAAAAAAAAAAAAAAAAAAAGATACATAGTCCACATAGTTATCCATGGACATTGGGATTAGAAGACTTTCTCTTTTTTTCCCTTAAAATTTAAGTTTTTTTGAGTTTTAAGCACAGAGCCTGACACAGGGTTTGAGCTCATGAACCGTGGGATCATGACTTGAGCTGAAATCAAGAGTTGGACACTCAACCTTCTGAGCCACCTAAGTGCCCCAGAAGACTTTTACTTTTTACTGGATATCCTTCTGCACGGTTCAGATTTTTTTTTTTTTTAATGTTTTACTTATTTCTAGGAGAGAGAGAGAGAGCATGAGCAGGGGAGGGTCAGAGAGAGAGGGAGTCACAGACTGAAACAGGCTCCAGGCTCTGAGCTGGCAGTCAGCACAGAGCCCGACGCGGGGCTCGAACCCACGAACCGCGAGATCATGACCTAAGCGAAAGTCGGACGCTTAACCGACTAAGCCACCCAGGCGCCCCACGGTTTAGATTTTTTATATGGAACATATACTCCTTAAGCAATTTTAAAGCCTCTGTAGGTAACTGATCTCCTGCCCACATGTGTTAGCCTCAAGCAATTGTTTTTGAAGGGGTGGTATTATAGGATAGTCTTATCTGGAGTAGCACAGAAGGACCCTAGGTTGATGGGTGACTTCAGAGTCAAGCTTTAATATTAAAGTTGCCATCAGCAGTACTAGGATGATGCTGTGTCCTCTTTTCTAAGATGGATGAGGATTATGTGCTATATTTTGCCCCTTTCCACCATTCAGACTTTAAAAGCTGGAGGGGTTGCAGTGTTAGTCAAGTGACAGTATCTAGGCATTAATATTCACCAGTGAAGATTCTTGCAGCCTCTGCCCCCAGTTGGTTGATTCTTACAGATTAAACAATGTAGGCTAGCTTTTGAGAGTGGTAATTTCCTCATAGAAATGTAGAGTTCTCTCCATTGAGGTTACAGGTTAGTATGCTGAACCCTTTGCTCAGGACCCACAGAAGCTGTTCATGTTGAGACCAGTTCTAAAACCCAGCTCTTGTGACTTTGTACAGTGATTGTGTGTTTATTCTCTCATGCTGCCTTCTCTTTGAGCATACCCGGGGGAAAGGGGAGGATAGCCAGGATCTAGTACCATGCTTACACCTTGAAATAGGGATATAGCAAGAGAAAGCTTTGGCTTATTCCTTTCTTCCCCCGAAACTCTTGAAGTAATTTTGGCTATCAGAAAGCATCCTTATCCCTCATGGATCTCATGATGAGTCAACTCAAGAAGGTCTGAGGTATATGCCCTATAGAAAGATGGCTGTTAAGGAATAGGGAAAGAACTCTGACATGAATGCTCACATTTTATGAAGTACTTGAAATGTTTTAAACTTCTTCGAATAATCTCTGAAATAATTGTTTTATGTAGTCATTTGCCAACTTGTAGGTCATGATATATAGAAGAAAAACGTTTTCTTTAAACATTTTTAAAGGAAATTTTTGCCTATTTTTTAATTAGATTTTGCTGTTATATATGATGGATATTGTTAATGTAGGATGTTTTACTTAAGAGAAATACTTTGTCATTTTGAAAAATGAACTTTTATTTTCTTCTAGTCTAATGGATGGGATCCTAATGATATGTTTCGATATAATGAAGAAAATTATGGTGTAGTGTCTACATATGATAGCAGTTTATCTTCATATACGTAAGTTTAGAAAATTGACTTTTATTTTAAATGCATTTGTCTTTGATTTTCATCAGCTTATGTTAAGATGTTGAATAAACGTTTCTGTTGGATTATAGTTTAAACAGTTATGTGAAATAATTAATCCTGTCATTACCTAGGCTGATAAATTCTCATTAAAATGGAATAAATTTAGTTTACATATAACCTAATTTTGTGCCCTAGATAAATTTTGGTTTTGTTTTTAAGTTGTAAAAACTCTGAGTTTGCAAGTGTAGATGTTATGGGGCAATAGTCAATTTAACCAGTTTTGGAAATGTTACATTCCTCTAGGGAAAAGTGAAACTGAAAAAATTCTAATTTTGATTTATAAATAAGTAGATCACTGTAACTCTTTTATAGTTTTATCTGTATTTCAAACTCTCAACTTTCTTAATAGTTTTTTGGAACAGTTCTATAAACAGCGACTTTAAAATATTCACTTTGCTTTTTCTTTTCCTCACGTTTCAGGGTACCCTTAGAAAGGGATAACTCAGAAGAATTTTTAAAACGAGAAGCAAGGGCAAACCAGTTAGCGGAAGAAATTGAATCAAGTGCCCAGTACAAAGCCCGAGTGGCCCTGGAAAATGATGATAGGAGTGAAGAAGAAAAATACACAGCAGTTCAGAGAAATTCGAGTGAACGTGAGGGCCACAGCATAAACACTAGGTATTTAAAGGAAATCATGATGCAGTATTTTGGATACACAACTCAAGGTCTGTGTGAGAAGGTGTATTATTATTATTATATTTCATCTTCCTTTAATATAGCCTAGGTAGAGAATGCAAGTGGAATTGGTTTAAGATTCTGTTAGAGAAAGATTAAAATAATCTTGGAAAATAATTATTTGAGCATCAAGATCTATGAAGTCAAGTGTTGGAAGTATAGTGATAAGCAAGCCAAGGTGTGGAAGAGCTACTTAAATAATAGTGATCAGATAGGGGTGGGGGTGCACAGAACATATCACTAGGATTTGCTAATTAGTGGTGTGTTCAAAGTAGTAAGAATGTCCAGGGTGAGGATGACCTAGCATGTAACTGTGGGGTCAGAGAAAGCGTCACAGAGGAGGTGATGTTTTGTGATAGGATAGTAGATCTGTCTACTGCCCAGAGAGAAGTATGAGAGAGGCATTCCTTGCATGGTGAAAAGACATGTGAAAGAGCCTGGCCAGCTGAGGATGAGGCTGGTTATTTCGTATGTCTGGAATACAAGGTGCTAGGTGCTGTTGGGGGTGCATTGGTGGCTGGTGATAGGAACTGAGGTAGTGAAGGACTTTGTGTCATGTTAAAGAGCACCCTGTAGGCAGGGGATGGTATGAATGAGGTCTGGGACATTTGAGAATTGGCCGAAACAGGGAGACCAGTTAGTATATTGAAACTGTTCAAGTGTGAGAACTTGGTAACCACCTAGGCCAGGACTGGTGATAGGAAGGTTAGAAAAACCAGTGGTGACCTTAAGGTTTATTTGATAACTAAGTTGATTGATGTTTGTACTGGTAAAACAGAGCAACTTTGAGGGGAGATAAAGTGAGCCCATTTGTTCCATTTATTGCATTTGAGGGGCTCACAGGTCTTCGATAGATTTATTCGTAAACATGTGTCGAGAACAACCGGTAGCATAAGATCAAATTCTCGAATACGCAGCTTAGAGTCTGAAGATTTGAATTAAAGTGTTGTTCAGTGGGAGATATTGAGACTTTGGGACTGGCAGGGTGGATTTAGGATTTGTCAGTAATGCTGATATTGAATGAAAATCCAATGACTAGCCACAGACCAAGAGAAAACAAAATAGAGAAAGCAAGGACAAAGAAAGTTTCACGAAGACTGACCACATTTGATAGAATCAGCCATCTAGGCAAGTAGGATGAGAATGAGTACACTTGCTTATTAGGAGAATCTGAGAGAAAGAAAAGGCCAGAAGCTAGACCTGAGAGTAACATGGAAGAATAGGGGTGTTTGGGAGTGAGACAGTTCGGTTTAGTATTATAACAAGTATTCACTTCTGCCTAAATTACTTTTCAGTTTGTTTCATTGGCCTGATATCTATTAGGATAAAATGATTTAGAGGATCTCTCATTTTCAGGGAAAATAAATATATTCCTCCTGGACAAAGAAATAGAGAAGTCATATCCTGGGGAAGTGGGAGACAGAATTCACCGCGTATGGGCCAGCCTGGATCAGGCTCCATGCCGTCAAGATCCACTTCTCACACTTCAGATTTCAACCCGAATTCTGGTTCAGACCAAAGAGTAGTTAATGGAGGCAAGTATTTTGACCAGATTTGTCAATGTCATCGATCATATATATAGTTTTCTGAGTATTTAAGTTTAACGTAATTGGTAAGAGCATGCACACCTTCAGTGATTTCTGTGGAGTAGTTTTTACTTCAAAACTATTTAAAACTTGCTTTTGTGGATATCAAACTAGTAAAATTTATAAGTCTTTGGCATATACTGTACTTAGTATGATGAGATTCTCACATGTTACAATAAAGTGCTAAATTTAACCAAAGATACTCAGTTGGCCAAAAAACACTCCACATATAAAGAAATTGGAAACTTTGGGTAGGCTCTCAGTTTTTAAAAAACTGGATGATAAAATGATATTGACATAGTTTATATGGAAAATCCTAATCCGTGTGAAACATTCAGTGGTTAATGTAGATTCATTTTCATTAACTGTTTATACATTTCTGCTTACTCCAAGAAAGGATTTGAGGTAACTTGCTGTACAAGACATGACCAAGAGTCATGCGAAGAAGGTGAAGAAAGAAGTGTGCTTAAATAAACAATAAAAACAACTCTTAGTTTAATGATGGATGTTGTGGTTTAGCATAAGTAAAGTGAAGGAGACTTGCATCTTTAGCAGGCAGATATTCTTCTGCTCTACCTCTAAATCAAAGGTTGAATATAGCTTCTAGGTTGTGGATCTTCCACGTGAGTCTGGGATACTAGACAGCAGTGCCTTAGACCACATGGAAAAATAGCAGTACTACTTTACTAACCCAGGGAACAAAGTAGACATTCAGTTTAAGATATTCAAGTTTGAAAGCTTAAAAACGAAAGTAGAGAACACTGAGTTTCCAATTTCAGTTGTTTCTCTTGAGTCTTTCTCCAGAATTCCTCTCCACATAAACACTCTTGAGTATTTTCTGTACTTAGTATTGGGGGTAAAATTTCTTTGCTCACTGAGCAAAGAATTTGAGTTGTTTATGAACAGAATTTTCAAGTAAAAAACCTGAAAGGGGCTAGGAAATGGTATGATACTCAAGTGTGTGGAACCCTATGGAGAGGAGACCTGGACTGTTTCCTAATATTAAGGTAAGTGCTATGTGCTATGTAATGTTACACATTAGCTGTATCTTGACCTGTGCCTATCCATCAGTGTCCCTTTATTTGGTGATGACTGCTCTGTAGTTGCATTGTTTATTAAGCAGTCTCTTAAACAAGTGTTTACTGCATAAATTATTTAGCAGGTCCCCCCTCTTTTTCTAGTGTGTTAAGATTAAAATGTTTTCTTGAAAAGGCAGTGAATATTAACCTTTGTCACTCCTGTGACTCAAAAAAATAAAAGTAATGTTTTATTTCTACTTATGTGGACTTGCTTCATGAGATTTTAAACCGAATCTTCAAATATAAACCAGATGAAAATGACAGATGGTTATTAAAAAAGAAAACCAGCATTTTTAATGGGATATAATAGCTACTGCTTATTTTCATGTTTCAAAAGCTAAAACTAATATAGTAAATAATCTTATTCCTGAGTTTTGTGATTGTGTGAAATTATCTAGTTTGTTATATTCCTTTTAATAATTGATTACTGAAAAACAGTTATAGAACCAGGATTAATAGGCAGAAAGTCTTAACTGTCTTCTTCAATAGTATGTGTAGATCCTAATTAACCCTTTGGGAACGTGTGTTCATTTAAAGAGACTTGATTTTAAGGAGGTTAAAGTAAAATGTGGATTTATGTCAGTTAAGTTATGCTAAAACTTATCACAAATCAAATGACTGTCCTCAAAGGGTTAAAATGTACAAGAAATCATTTTTGTCATTTTACTTTTTTTCTGTTTACTTTTTTCCCTCATTTTTTTCTTTAGTTTTTATACTTTCCTTCATATCATTTGTTCTGTCAGGTGTTCCCTGGCCATCGCCTTGCCCATCTCCTTCCTCTCGCCCACCTTCTCGCTACCAGTCAGGTCCCAACTCTCTTCCACCTCGGGCAGCCACCCCTACACGGCCGCCCTCCAGGCCCCCCTCGCGGCCATCCAGACCCCCGTCTCACCCCTCTGCTCATGGTTCTCCAGCTCCTGTCTCTACTATGCCTAAACGCATGTCTTCAGAAGGTACAATACCACAATTTGTTCATGTTTTTGTTTGTCTTTGTTTAACTCCTATGTGAGTTTATAATTACAAAATAGTTTCCTCTTCATTATTTAATAACCTATAATTTCCGTGTTTTAACTTTAGTTTATTAAAACTATTTCTATTAACCTTTTGTTCATTAGAAATTTGATCAGTGCTGTGTGAAGCTATGAATTATCCTGGATTTTAAGAATGAGGGTTTATCTCTGCCTGATAATGATGCTCTTTTACAGCCCCAGAAGGTCTACTCCAGGTTTCTGTGCCTCTCAGTATACAATACAAACAGTGGCTAATGATAAACAATGAACTTTCTTCACCCAATCTTTGCCTCACTGTAGAAGCTATCATAAAAGATAAAATAATAAAAAGAACCTATTATTTTACAGCTCCTTGGCCAAGGTATTAGTATACCTACCTGTTGGCCGTCGGCAAGAATGGTGGTTTAGGGATCCTTTTTGAGAGGGACAGTGTACGTAGCTGCCTTTGTGTGTATCGACTCTTAGATTATAATATGGAGATGGGTCTTCTATTTGGGAGATTTAAGAAAATTAGCTTTCTAATATTTTCTAGTAAAAGTCTAATCTGGAAGAAGTCCTTGATCTAAGATAAAGTTATTAATAACACCATTTGCCCTTGTCAATAAAAACCCCAAAACAAAAAAAACCCTTGTAGTTCTCAGGCAGTGTTTGATGCTATGTATCCAATGTTGTAACGTATCAAATGCTTGGAGGTATTGTAGGAAGGTCACATTTACATATAAATGCAGTGCGTATGTTAAAAACCTGTTTTCTGAATAAGTCCTTTTGATGTTTATTTAAGAGTATTTGTGTTAAAATTTTAATCTGCTTAGTTCATTAAAATCACATTTGATACAGCTTATGTTGAGACTAATACAGTTTTCTGGCAGTACTTCCCTGGAAAAAAGTATGTTGGCTCCTTTTTAATAAATTGTTGTCATCTAGGCAAGACAGAGGTCTTGTGATCTTGACTAAAGTGGCTAACCTTGAACAGCACTGATTTTTGATGGTGACTGATGTTGCACTGGTTTTTCAAGGTGACTTCCTTGCACAAAAGTGCCTATAATGGTGGCCACTAAACAAGAAGTTAAATTCTGTTGAAGTATTTGTTGGGGTGCATTGTTTGAGTAAAAACAGGACTCATTAGTGAGTATGTACATCTTCACCATAGTAAGTGTTAAGGACTGCTTGTGGATTAACTATTCAGGCATAAGTACACCTTCTGCATATTCAGAGCTGCTACATTATCCAGTTTTTCTTTTTAACTAGTTTGAATTAAACTGTTTTCCAGTCATGTAGTTAGATGACACTGAAGCATTTTTAAAGTGTGAACGTCAAAAGTAAAACTACTAAATAGTAAATACAATGGTTTTAGGTATTTAAGAGAGCACGTTTTGTTTCTGTATTTTACATGTTATCAAAAAGAATGGATTTTTTTCCAAGTTAGAGTTTGATTTCACTGAGCTATACCAACCAACCAACCTTCTTGGTCATTTTCTCTAAATAGGTATAAAATATATGTATAGAGATACAGTTACCTAATTCTTCATTTTTTTTTTTATAACAACCCAGTTTTCTCCAGTTGAAAACCATAATAGATAACTTTAACATTGTGTCCATGGGTAAATTCCTACTGAGGACACAATTTATTTTACATTCTAAAGAGTTGGACAGCAAGGTGTGAGGGTGGTGGGGGCCCTTGGCTTTGACATTAACAATGAGTTTTACTGAGTGTTAGCACTGTCTGGCATCTCTACTGAGAGCAAGTCTGTCTACTGTTTTCACCTGATTGTTTTGTTCAAATACAGAGTAGACTTTTTAGAAATAGTAGTAGTATTTTCAGCTCATTGCCTGGTTAAGTCTAAGAAACTACTTACAGGTAAAGACTGCTTTAAGGCATAGGTTGTAAAATCTCTTACCATGGCAGAAGCCGTAGATAAGCTAAGGTTTTATAGAAACTTAAGAAAGGTGTGTAGATATGTTTCCATAGTATAAAAGTATATAGGGATTAATAGTCCTTTGTCTAAAATTATTTTTTTCCTAATTTTAGAAGTAAAATAGAAAATTTGAGAGAAAACTAAAAGTGTATGGTAAAATAAAACTTATGTAACCATAATTTCTATTAACATTTTATTTTTATATGCCTACAAGTAATGGATATAGATTAAGCAAATTACCAAAAATCTTTGAAGTGTATGACATATCTTTGATTTCTTATGCCAACTTCATCCCTCCTTTTCTTTAAAAATAGAGGGAAATAATATAAAATTTATTCATAGAACCTATGGCATTCCATAAAATAATTCTGAGAGAATATGGCCCAAAATACATTTTTTTGTTCATTCTTTTATAACCAAGGAAAAGGTAGAGAGAGGTGTGTATGTGTGTGTGTGTGTGTGTGTGTGTGTATGTGTGTGTGTGTGAGAGAGAGAGTGAGTGAGTGAGTGAATGGGGTATATGTGTTTAGCAGAAAAGTTGTACTGGTGGACATTGTAGCATTTATGTGATGTTTTCACTGTTCCTTTCTTAGGGCCTCCTAGGATGTCCCCAAAGGCCCAGCGACACCCTCGAAATCACAGAGTTTCTGCTGGGAGGGGTTCCATTTCCAGCGGCCTAGAATTTGTATCCCATCCCCCACCAAGTGAAGCAGCTGCTCCTCCAGCAGCAAGGACCAGTCCTGCGGGGGGCACGTGGTCATCCGTGGTCAGTGGGGGTAGGTGACACTTGGCTTGGAGCATAATGACAGTGTGCATTTTGTAATTCTGCATGTAAAAGAGGCTGACCTCAAACTCTGAGGAAGTAGAAGTGTACATATTAAAAGTAGTGGAGCAGTCAGGATTTGGGAAACCTATATTTTTATTCTTGGATCCACCACTCACTAGAGCAAACCATGTGATCATTCTGAGTTTCAGTTTTCTCACTGGATTAGAGTAATTTTTACCTGTACTACTTTATGATAAGATTCATATGAGATTTCTAAGTATGAATATACTTCATAGTTTTATAAAGTACTACTCAAATATAAAGCAAATACAGTATGTTAACACTGTTTGGAGGGACCATATTTCCTATCTTCTTAGCAATTTTGTCCACAGATTCTTTTATTCCACAAACATTTATTTTGGGCTCAAAATGCTCTGTGTTTCTAAAGTTAAAAATTTTTTTCCCTTAATATTTGTTTATTTTTGAGAGAGAGAGACAGAGCATGCGAGTGGGAGAAGAGGCAGAGAGAGAGAGGGAGACACAGAATCCAAAGCAGTCTCCAGGCTCCATGATGTCAGCACAGAGCCGGATGCCGTGCTCGAACCCACGAACCACAAGATCATGACCTGAGCCAAAGTTGGCACTTAACTGGCTGAGCCAACCAGTGCCTGCTGTGTGTTTATGTAGCATGTATACGTGGTGCTAGTTCCTGTATTTCTCGTATGAAGAATATCAAACATATATGAGGGGTCCAAAGTTTTATCTGTGATTAGCCTGAGGAATGTGCTGACAGATAAAAGTATAAAAAATAAACTTTGACAAGAATTTACAATTAATTTAACGTTTACTTCCATAACTGTGGAAGTTGGAGCATGCAGTGATAGAGGGTTTTTTGATCATAATCTATCTTAATCAGCACAAAGAATCTTTAAAAGAAAAAAGATCTTTATTTTTTCATTAAAAAAATTTTTTTTAAGTTTATCTATTTTGAAGGAGAGAGAGAGAGAGACCACGCGAGTGGAGGAGGGGCAGAGAGAATCCCAAGCAGGCTCTGTGACACCAGCGTAGAGCACAACGTGGGGATTGAACTCATGAAACTGTGAAATCATGACCTGAGCCAAAACCAAGAGTCAGACGCTTAACTGACTGAGCTACCCAGGTGCCCCCAAGAAAAAAAATGTTTAAACTTAACAGAAATATCCCCAAACTCTGCTAAATGCTTTATTTGATATACATTGTTTAGAATCATGTATGTGTAATTATATTGTAAATTCTCTTGTACTTTCTGTTTTCTTCTTTAGTCTTCAAAGAAGACCAAAAGAAATTAGATCTTACATATAAGAAATTAGATACTTAGTAGAAATTAGAAATTAGATATTAGTTATTAGAAGGAAATTTAACAAGAGAATAGACTTTCTAAAAATCTTTTTCTTCAGTTGCCATTAATTATTTGCCATTACTCAGAGAATCTGGAAATGAATTTTGAGAGTAACAACATAATTATAGAAGTGAAATAAAAATTGTTGTTAGATTTATACGCAGAATGGTGTTACATGTTTTTTTTTTATACTTATCAGAAAATTGACAGTTGTTGAAGTTTTCCTTCCATGATATTGTGACTTAAAAATGCAAAGTACAGCTAAAATGAAGCAAATTGAACCATTTTCTCTAAATCTTTGAATCTGAGTTCTACAAATAGGTTTATAATGGAACAGGAAGCCTATTAGATGCTTACTTGAGCTCATGTGGAATATGAATCCCAGCATGAATTATCTTCCTCTTTTGGCTAAATTGGTTCCCTGATTTTCTTAGTTATTACAAAGTGGCTCTTGAGGTGGCAAGAAAGAACATGCAGGATTGGCTGCAAGCCTCCAAAAGGGGTTTGAGTTTATTATTTGAAGGAGGAACACATAAGCCCATTTCTTTGGGACCCTCTACCCCATTATCAAAGAAACCTCTCACTTCATCTTAAAAAGTAGTGTCTATGTTGTCTTAGAATTCCATGATCTAACTTGATTTAAAGTACTACTTCCTTTTAGGGGCGCCTGGGTGGCTCAGTCGATTAAGTGTCTGGCTTCGGCTCAGGTCGTGATCTTGCCGTTTGTGGGTTTGAGCCCCGTGTCGAGCTCTGTGCTCATAGCTAGCTTAGAGCCTGGAGCCTGTCTTCGGGTTCTGTGTCTCCCTCTCTTTCTGTCTCTCTCCTGCTCACACTCAACGCGCTCTCTCTCTCTCTCTCTCAAAATTAAAAAAAAAAAACAAAATTTTTAAAGTACTTTCTTTTAGAATTAATATATTTAGTTACAGGGAAAAACTGCAGTTGCGCTTAGGTATAATAATTGTTGTCATTCTTGGGGCGCCTGGGTGGCTTAGTCGGTTAAGCGTCCGACTTTCGCTTAGGTCATGATCTCGCGGTTCGTGGGTTCGAGCCCTGCGTCGGGCTCTGTGCTGACTGCCAGCTCAGAGCCTGGAGCCTGTTTCAGTCTGTGACTCCCTCTCTCTCTGACCCTCCCCTGCTCACGCTGTCTCTCTCTCCTAGAAATAAATAAAACATTAAAAAAAAAAAAATTGTTGTCATTCTTCAGATACTTGTGTTCTCAGTCACCACCACTCTTCCCTAAGACTTCTGAAAAGAAAACAGAGTGATGAGATAAAGAGTAATTGGGGTGGTGGTCAAATTAGGACTCTTTTACCTATATTTTCAAAGAAGTCTCTTTGAGGAAGTGACATTTGAGCTCAGAATTTAATGGATAACTTCTCTTTTTCTTCTAGTTCCAAGATTATCCCCTAAAACTCACAGACCGAGGTCTCCCAGACAGAACAGTATTGGGAATACTTCTACTGGGCCAGTTCTTGCTTCTCCCCAAGCTGGTATTATTCCAGCTGAAGCTGTTGCTATGCCTGTTCCAGCTGCATCTCCTACGCCTGCCAGTCCTGCGTCCAACAGAGCTGTTACCCCATCTATTGAGGGTATGTAAGAAAGGGTTTCCAGCTCCAAAACGTCATTTGTGAAGTTCAGTGTTAGAGTTTAATGTTATTTATATGAAAAAATGTTATGTTCATTCATAGGTATATATTTGAGTATACATTTAAAATTTTACATAAATGAAGTTAGTTGTTTAAGTTAATAGTTACTATTAATTTCAGAAATGTTATTCTTGAATGTTAAGAGGGCTAACATTCTTCGGTAGTAAATATTAATATAAATAAACTTACTGGTGTTTCATAGGTCTGCAAAGAAGAAAAGCTTCTGGTTAAATGGAAATATTTTTTCCCAAAAACTAGGAAATAAAAATTGTTGACTGTTTTCCCACTTTATTATTATCTTTTAATGGTTTTTTGTGTTGTTGTTGTTGTTTAGCTAAGGATTCCAGGCTTCAAGATCAGAGGCAGAACTCTCCTGCAGGACATAAAGAAAATATGAAGCCCAATGAAACATCACCTAGCTTCTCGAAGACTGAAAATAAAGGTTAGAGCTTTAAAAAATCTTTCAGTATACTTGGAAATAGGAAGGATATGTCTGATCTCATGCCCAATACAGATTGTTTTTGTCCAACTCTTTTTCTTAGTATTGTGCATATTTAAATGCATAAATTGACAGATGTCAAAATCTGTGATTAATATATTGAATAAAATAACTTATTTTCATTTCTAATATCTCCTTCTAAAAGGATTTTAAGTTAGGAGCACATGTACCCCAATGTTCATAGCAGCACTCTCCACAATAGCTAAAACATGGAAAGAGCCTAAGTGTCCATCAACAGATGAATGGATCAAGAAGATGTGGTTTATCTATACCATGGAATACTACATGGCAATGAGAAACAATGACATCTGGCCATGTGTAGCAACATGGATGGACCTTGAGGGTGTTATGCTGAGCGAAATAAGTCAGGCAGAGAAGGACAAATATCATATGTTTGCACGTATAGGAGGATTAGGAGGAACTTGACGGAGGAACAAGGGGGAGAAGAAGGGCGGAAATGGTGGGGGAAAGGGAGAGAGGCAAACCATGAGAGACTCTTGAATGCTGACAAAAACTGAGGACTGATGGGTGTGGGGGGGAGGGGGGGATGGGCATGGAGGAGGGCACTTTGGGGATGAGCACTGAGTGTTATGTAGAAACTAATTTGACAATAAACTATTTGTAAAAAAAAAATAAAAAATAAAAAAATAAAAGGATTTTAAGTTAAAGATTTGCAGTAAATTTATATTGAACTATTTCTCATTTTACAGGTATATCACCAATTGTTTCTGAACATAGAAAACAGATTGATGACTTAAAGAAGTTTAAGAATGATTTTAGGGTAAGTATTACTATTGATTAATGAATTAGGATTTTAAAATTCAATATTAATATGACTAAGAATTTTTATTTCTTTTACAAAATATGCACATCCAGAAATCTCAAATGATGTGTGTAGAAAGCTAAACCTTCTTAAAGTTGTTTTTGCCTGTGCTTTTGTAAAAATCATATCAAATCTGATAAGAACTATACAGATACCAAATGAAAGAGAATATAATTGTGACACTTGAAGCCATCGTAACATAAGTTATTATTTGGTGTTTATCTGATTACTTTATTCAGTGAAGAGTAGAGCAAAGCCAAGGCATTAATGTGCTGATGTGGTGAGTGGATGATGGACTAGACCGCGGTGTTCTGAGACGGTTGCAGATTTACACTTTGTGCACAAATGTATTATGGTAGAAATCTTTCTCTAATAAAATTTCTCTGTCTTAAGCCTTGCTAAACATATTCTAATCTCTCCTAGATGACCATTGCGTTCTTTTGCACAATGTTTACCATAATAATACGCTTTGAATTTCAAGTCATATTTTGAGACCAACTCAAGAGGTCGTCCTGAAACTTAGCTTCTTAGAGGGAAAATCTGATGATTAGCTTTAGAAAAAAATGGCTGTCTAAATAGATGAATCAGTCAGGGGCGCCTGTGTGGCTTAGTCTGACCTTGGCTCAGGTCATGATCTCATACAAAGTTCGTGGGTTCGAGCCCCACTTCGGCCTCTGTGCTGACAGCTCAGAGCCTGGAACCTGCTTCAGATTCTGTGTGTCTCTGCCCCTCCCCCACTTGTGGTCTCTTCCTCTCTCTCAAAAATAAAAACATTAAAAAAATTACAATGAATCAAAGGCAAAAGGTAGCCTTTTCCTAGCCTGTGTTGGCTACCTAAAAATTAGTAAATTTTTGCTGATAGCTTGATTTTTATTGTCACCATTCAAAATATTACATGTCATATTTAGTCACAGTTTATTCAGCTTTAATGCTGTTAACGGTTGTGAATTTTAATTTTTTAAGCATGGATGTTATTGCATGGATGGGGCGCACAGAATTATGACTGAATGCCCATATATCCAACTTAGTATGTCACGCTTTCCAACACACTTAAAGCCCTCCTCAGCTGCATCCTCCTGCCAGAGGGAAGGGTTCTTTCCAGTGCAGTTCTTGACACTGTCCGAATAGATTTCCTGAGGAACAGGTGATATTATTTTGCATAATCTTCCATTTGATATAAATTGAGCTCATGCTATAGGTATTGCCCGTTTCCTTAGCATTATTTTTTACAATCAGACATTTAGGTCCCTTCTTACTTGAATTTATTATGTAATGAAGGAAAAAACATTTTTACTTTGAAGCATATATGAGTTTGTATATTTCTTGTAACAGTTATATTGAGATATAATTAACATGTTACAGAATTTAGCCATACAAAGTGTGCAGTTCAGTGGCTTTTAGTATATTCACAGAGTTGTACAGCATCACCACATGTAATTTTAGAACATTTTTTTCACCCCAAAAACCCCATAGCTCTTAGTAATTAATTACTCTTTTGCTTTAACCCCCCCCCAGCCCCCACCTTTCCCTAAGTCCTAAACAGTTTACTTTCTGTCTCTATACAGTTGCCAGTTCTGGACATTTCATATGAATGGAATCATATAATATGTGGCCTTTTGTGTCTTCACTTAGCCAGTGTTCTCAAAGTTCATCCATGTTGCAGCATCTAGAAGTACTTCATTGGTTTTTATGAATAAATAATATTCCATTGTATGGATATACCACATTTTATTTATCCATCATTTGATGTCTCTTTCAGTTATTCCCACTTTTTGACTGTTATAAATAATGCTGCTATGAACAGTAGTGTAGTTTTTGTTGTGAACATATATTTTCATTTCTCTTGGATTTAGATATCTAAGAGTGGATTTCCTGGGTCCTGTGGAGGAAAACTTCCAGACTGTTTGCCACAGCAACTGCACTAGTTTGCATTTCCACCAGGAGTATGAGATTTTCTGATTCTCTACATCCTTACCAACACTTGTTATTGTCTTTTTTATTATAGTCATCCTTGTGTGGCTGATGATGTTGAGCATCTTTTTATGTGTTCATTGGCCATTCGTATATATTTTTTAGAGAAATGTGTTTCAGATCCTTGGCCTGTTTTAAAAACTGAGTTGTCTTATTATTGAGTTGTAAGAGTTCTTTATGTGTTCCGGGTATTTGTCTTACATCCCCAGGTAGATGGCTTGTAAATTTCTTCTACCATTCAGTAGATGGTCTTCACTTTCTTGATGTTGACCCTTGAAGCATAAAAATTTTTGATTTTGTTCAAGTCCACTGTATGTCTCTCTTTTATTGCTTGTGCTGTTGGTGTCATATCTCAAACTTTTGCTTAATCCATAGTCCTAAAGATTTATTCTTTCTTTCTTCTAAGAGTTTCACTTAAGGCTATGTCAGTACCACGAGAGAGTTAGTGTATATATATTTTTTTAATTTTTTTTTTTTAGTGTTTTATTATTTATTTTAGAGAGAGACAGAGACAGCGTGAGCAGGGGAAGGTCAGAGAGAGAGAGGGAGACACAGAATCTGAGGACACACTCCAGGCTCTGAGCTGGCTGTCAGCACAGAGCCCGACACGGGACTCGAACCCACGAACCTTCAGTTTTCACTTAGGTTTACATAGTATACTGCAGATGGGAACTATAGCAGAATGCTCAAAAACATGATTTGTGCCTTAGTTTACCCATTTGTAAGATAGTGATGATAGTGTCTATATCACATAGGTCTGTTGTAACAACTAAATGAATTAGTTTGTAAATCATTGAGAACAATGTCCATTCAGCCACAGTGAGTATTATAGTTAGGTTTTCTTTTCCATTATACATATATGAGAAAAGTCTTACTTTTGCCTCAAACACTCTTATAAATACTCAAAAAATCTTATGCAGTATACAGTTGGTCTGTTATATAGGTAGCCTCTACTAAAGATTTATGTGAACAAATGGTGGCTTAAACATTAAGTGACTATATGTTGTGGCCTAAATTGCCACTGGATGCAAATAAATGTTCCTATCCCCTTTTGCCCTGAGCTGCTTGTGGACTTGATCACTCTGTTGGTGATGCAGTGGAGCTTGAGATGCATAAAGCTGCATGCTGGGCCTCAGGAGTGAGACTCTAACATTTGTTGGCCTGGCTTGAGGCTCGAGACATTGTGTTTGTGCAGCCTTGCAGCCCCTTCTTGCTGCGTGGGGCAGCTGCTCCTATTCTCATTCCCACTTCAGCTTTTTGCTTGGTGCCTTTTTCCTTCTCTTTTTCTTGTTATTTCCTTCAGCTGTTTCTCTTTTTTTTCTTTAGAGTATGGCATCTTAAATCCTCTTGAGACAGTAGTAACATTGGTTCCTCTGGCTAGCAAACATAAAAACCCCAATACCTATTTCACTGACATCTTCTCTTCTTCATGGTACTTGTGTTTTACAGTTTCTTTCTTTACAAGTTAGATCTAACTGACCAACATGTCTAGTCTAGTGCCCCTCTGAATCCACCTACTTCTGACTTCCCAGCCCACCACTTCTTGAGTCCAGGCCCAGATCTGAGTCCAGGCCCAGATCTTAGTCCAGCCTCCATAATGGTCACCGTATACGCTCACTTGCCTCCCTCCATTTCATTTTCCACAAAACTACTATGTTCACCTTTGTGAGCTACAAATCTGCTCAGTACTAAACATCTTTGAATTTCTTCAGTGACTTCTCATTATCTTAAGAATTAAAAGCTACAGTCTTTAACATAGCTTTCAAGTTCCTTTATCATCTTGTTCTTCTTATGTGAGTTTACCGTTTCTTTACTCACTCGTGCATATATGTGTGCTTCAGCCAGGAGTGCTTTTCAGTTTCACAGTGGGGCCATCTTCTTCCCTTCCTTTGGATTTTTTTTTTTTTTTTTTTTTTTTTTTTTTTTTTTTTT